>NW_015150883.1:91701-102298 GCF_000732505.1 Cyprinodon variegatus
ATTTTTCAAGTTCCTCCATGATATTTTCCCCATTATCATTTACGGTAAAGTTTGTGTGATGAGACCCATCATCGGTTACTACTGTAGTTCAAGTTGTATTACATCATTCCTAGAAGCGAGCAGTCTTATTCTTTCAACCAGATTAGATAAAACATTCATCATGCTGAGGAATATTTCTGCTAAATCTCCCTCTGAACCATTCTGATTTAGTGAAAGCCGTTCCCTAATTTCCACATTGTTAACATTTTCTCTGTTTAGGGTTTGTGCTCCTCCTCCGCCACCGGATTGAATAACATTTTGAGAAGGAAGAGGATGGTTTAACGGTAAAAGATTTTCAATAGAAGAAGAATGTCTGGATAATTGCTCAGAGCTTGCTCCAAGCTAATTAAGTTAACATTCAGAGATGTGTTTGACTGAGATATATGCGGGTCAGACATGTTTATTCACTAGACTTTTTTCTCATCCAAGAATGTTCCTCATTATGTAACACATATTCACCAAGATGGACAAACGGTAGCCGGGGTGTTCTTGGTTGCCAGGTGCAGACAGAAGCTCGCCGACAGCTGCCAATGCCTGAATAACCAGGCGGTCGGGAACGTCTTCTTGGTCGCAGGTTGAAGACAGAAGCTCACTCACAGCCGTCAATGTGTGAAAAGCCAGGTGTCTGGATTCTTCTCTGTTGGGAATGCTGGTCTGGTCGTTTCGATTTCTTACTGAGGAAAAAATAAAGCGTTTTAGTAAGACAGAATTAAAAAAAATAATAATAATAATGAAACTTAATAAATAAAAGGGTATTTACCTTCATTTCTCAGTCTGTTCGATATAGCGAGAAGGGGTGAGTCTGAGAGAGAGAAAAATATATATATGATTATATTCAGAGATGTGTTTAACTGTGATAAAAGCGGGTCAGATCTTTTTTTTAAATAAAGTTCCGGGGTATAAATTTTAAACTGTCTGTTTTAGAATGCAGGAAACGAGCCGGCATGTGGATATACAATTTGCAAACTTTCTCTGAGTCAAGGCGAGCCGGTGTGTGTGTGTGTGTGTGTTGGTGTGTGTGTGTGTGTACGTGTTTATGCTACGGGGACTTTTCATCATCTTCAGTCTGGGGGCGTCTTTGCTGGGTTCAAACCCAGTTTGGTGTAATTGAATAAGTCAATTAATTTTTTTTGCCATTTCTGTTTTCTGTTTCTTTGTTACATTGCTGGTAACTGGAGGGNCTTCAAATTTTCAGTTGAAGTCTGCTCTCTTCTCAATGTCACAGACTGCAGCTTTAACCTTTACAATTTAGAATAACAACCAGATTCTTTACCAGACTGACATCTAGTGGCGACTGGTCAATAGAGGGCGCTTCGGCGCCGCCACTCGATGACCCTGATTAATACATAAAAAAAATTATAATTTAATTTAAATAAAAAATTTAAATAGTAAGAAAGATATTGATATATATATTTTTAGAAGTGCAAGATAGATATTTAATCTTTAATTACTAGTAAAGTGTAAATTATTTTTTGTCAGATAGGTGCCCTAGGGAGCAAAAATCTTTGCCCATTGACTCTTGTTAAAAGTTGTACATGCGGAAGTAGTATTATTTAAATAATACTACTTCAGCGATAGCATCTAGGTGTTTTTTTATTGTATGTCTCATACAATGTCTGTTGGTGTGCTGTTCTTTTTACATCTCTTTGCAGGTGATGAAGCAGACTGAAAATGCTTTATTATAATCTCCTCCTTCTTTCATATTTTCTCCTTTTTTTCTGTTTTTTTCTCTACTGTTCTACTTACATTGCAGTGTCCATATAATCTGTAAAACTCCCTGCATAATTATAATAAAGCAATTTATATGCATAAATCAAGTGGAACACTATGGTGATAGCCGTACTGCTCCACTTGTGAAAGTAAAATCTGTTGGGCTCTTTTTGGCATCAAGACAATTATTCTTATTTCCACATTGCCAGACAGGACACTGTTAGAAGAAAAAAAAAAGTTGTACATGCGCAGTAGCTCCTCAGCAATACAGAACTATAAGAGAGCTGACTGGAAGTGTATTTGTCACCACCTCCCACCACAGGGCAGACGTTTTGCGTGTGATTGACAGGTTGGGTCGCAGGAGTTGGAGACACATTGGAGATAGAGAGACAGAGAAATGGTGCAAAAAATAAAATTTTCCAGAAACTGGTTTGGCTACAAGGCTTGGCTAACTGTAGGCAGCGAGGCTAACGCTTTATTCTGCTGCTCCCTGCCTCCGTTTTCTAATGTCAGGATCTGACCCAGCATGGATAAAGACAGCTGGACTGACTTACAGCACTTTTTAGAGAAGGCAAAGTAGAATGAACAATCTGGTATTCACATGGGAAATAATATAATGTACTTTTTTGTACATATTATATTTAAATTCATAGGAGTCTGATATAAAAAAAAATAAAATACACAGAAAACCTAGATAATTGCCTTATAATGCCATGGCAATCTGGACCCTAAGTTTCAATAAGTTAATTAAAATGTTGGAATACTCAAATAGAAAGAAGAGCTACAAGAAATTAATATTTAAAGATCTATGTACCTTTTCATCTGGGTCTTTATCCAAAAATAAACAGTATGCAATAAAATATTTGCTTTGGATATAATTTAGGGATTCCTTTAGGTAGAAATTAAAGAAGGTTTAGAATCACGACTTGTGAGCTGAAAGAAATAATATCTTGATAGTTTGACAAAGGGATTTTTTATGCTTGGCAGATGATGATCAGCCACATATAGTTTATTAAGTAGCAAGGTCAGGAAAAGCCATACTGCTGAGAGCGAACCATCATTGTGGAGCGTAAGGCGAAGTCTTTGAGTTACGCACCCGCATTGACTCATTTCTTCAAAATCACAGATGAAAGATCAGAGTTTGTCAAAGTTCAGTGCACAGTCCCGGATGATTGCGGCTTATTTTCATCCCTGCTGGTACTGCTATGATCCATCTGTGGTCATGCAGAATGTGCACCATTGCACGCCAGGTGGACTGCATGACTAAACAAGACGCATCACCATGGCTGATAGCTTGTCTAACAGATCACAGCACAATGATACATTTTAGACGTCTGACAGACCACCAGCTACCATTTTATTTAGTTTTGTCTTACCTCGTTGACAAAAACTCAGAACTATGACTCATCATGTTTTGGTCATCGAAGATGCATGTTTATCTTCTCAGTTTCTTGAAAAAGAGGAGCGTCAATTAAATAATTTCATCATTGTCATTGTTGACGAAAACAACACTGTAAACAATGTGTGGACATTTGGTTATGTGTCTCTCTAAACTGCCGCTGTTTCCTGATGCCGAACTGCTTGACACCCCTGGTCTACAATAGCACTGGATTTGGTTCTAATGTTGTTCTGCGCTTCGGAAAAAGATTTCATAAATTTTACATTTACAATTTATTTTCTGGAATATCTAACCACAAATAAGACAAAATGGCAGCTAAGCAGATTATCTTAAATCATAGATAGACGGATGATGCAGGCTTTGGCGAAGGATATCCCTGTAGGGTTTTTAGTACCATCAACACATCCTTCTTGAACCAGTTTCCATACTTCATACAAACATCCCCATAGAATGATACTGCCTCCCCTGTGTTTCACTGTGAGGCTAGTATCATACCTAACATTTTCCTTGGCGGCTGAAAGGTTTAATTTAAGTATCATGTGATCCGAGCATTGTCCTCTGCACGTTGCTCCGAACTTTTCAGCAAACCCAAAGCATTCCTTCTTATTTACACACAGTGTAATCACCACTCTTCCATTGAGCCCAGTTCTATTGTAGTCCTATAGCCATATGCTCCATGCTCTACTGTGAAAGTCTGCTCCTCTTTCAGGGTGGTTCACACCTTTGGGTCTGTGTTCTTCTTCTCTGGTTAATTTCCTCTTAGCCCTGTCTATTGTCCCTAAACTGTGTGAAGAGTCTATGGTCTTAATATTGCTTAGTGTTGTTACAGCCTCTGTTTCTTCCCAGAAAGGTGTTTTTATAACAACAAATCAAATGACATATAGAGTAGGGATGGAACGGTTTATGAAAACCGTCCGAACCGCTCGGTTCGACTGTCTCGGTTCGATTCGCGTGTGTTGCGTTCAGTTCATGCGCAGCTCCTTTTTCTCATAGGCGAAGCGTTTACACTTACAGAGCAGAAGGTGGCGGTACTGCGACCAAAACCAACCACCAGGAGTAAACAAGAAGAAGAAGAGGGGAAGCAGCGTAGCCGGGTGTAGCAGAAAAAAGGAGTTGGAAGACGCGCCAGCAGCACTTTATAGGTCTGCTGTATGGGAGCGCTTTGCATTTAGAGTGACCTACGATGACGGCAGAAAGAAAGTTGTGGATAAAAGTGCAACAGTGTGCAAGCATTGTGCAACACGTTTTGTTTATGCTAACAGCAACATGACCAACATGTCAGGTTAACAATCAACATATACCGAACCGAAAACCGTGACCACGAAACCGTGAACCAAACCAAACCGTGGATTTTGTGAACCGTTCCACCCCAAATATAGAGTCATCAGAAGTGAACTTTGTTCAACTCATAATGTGACTTTTGAAAGGAAATGGATGCATTAAAACATTTCAAGGGCTTCATAGCAAAGGGGATGGATACGCTGCATTTCTGATATCTTTTTATTTTAAATTACAGTTGAAACCCACATTTGAATTTTCTTTCACTTTCAACTTTCTGTGCATTTATGTGCATTATGCAAATGCAAATAATGCATATCTAGTTTGTCACTGAAAGGACATTCCATCTTGAGTAAATCTTTAACTGACACCTGTCTAGTCTCACATCTATTTTCCTCTTATACAATATTTCCCATTATTAGCGTCCACATATCTGCAATGTAAAAGAAGCTCCAGCTAAACCAGCCGAGATGCCTGGACTGGTGCTGAAAGGGAAAATGCATTAACAGGCTTAACACAGAAATCAATTATTGTATTTGTCGTGACAAGCACGGGAGAGCAGCTGCATTAAACATTCAGGCTACCTATACACGTGTGTAATGGCTGCTGACAGAGCTGTCCTCTGGCTCGTATTGCTGCCATTGTTGAGCTGTCACAGCAAAGCAGTTTACGGATATGGAAAGATACGCCGGGACCGGCTGGAGTGACAGGACTGAGTCTCTGCAGCACAGGACGCAAACCCACGAGAAATTTCCACACGCTGGCTTCTCACATTCAGAACAAAGTGTCAGATTGTGAACACGGACAGCCGCATCCAAAATAGATGTTAGATGGAGCTCAGAGAATAGACTAAACCGTCACTGCAAGACATTGTCACAGTTCCTCGTCTTTGCTGTATTCTTTACCCCGCCTGAGAGTCACTGAGATTCAACTGAAATCTCATCAGTGTCGAGGTACCGGGACTCTCACACTGGTTGGATTCTCATTGAACTCCTGTGGAACACAGCCTGTATAATGAACCCATTGCTGAATTTCTTCAAGAATGATACAGGATTACCGGCAACTTGGTCAAAAATGATCTAATTAATTTATCCTTTGTTTTGTTTTTGTTCTTTTGCAGGAGGATCAATGGTGGCAAAAATCCAACCTCTGACTGGAGTTTATTTACAGGGCGAGATCTGCTGTCACACTCATTGGTTACAATTCCTCCAGGAAATGTCAAACTGAAGTAGTTTTTATTTTTTGTACTTTGTCTAAGAAGTTTGTAGTTTTTTTTCTTTTTCTTCAGACAAGGATGGCTGCTTTTTTTTCTTGACTGACTTCATGTATATTCTGCCAGCATGTGAAGAAAGCTAATGTTGAGGAGGTAGAAAAACCTCTACAGAAGCAAAGAGTAGGGTCTCCATAGCAACCACAAAGTGCTATCTACAGTATATAGCACCGTACTGGTCATGTCTTTCTGTCCTACAATCACCTACATTGACATGGGGAGTATGTAACCCTCTTTATGATTGGGTGTGATGAGACATTGTAGGTGTTGTGGCAAAAAGCTGAACTGTGGTCGCCTGGCTGGGTGTACTGCGCCTCTCCCCTCTCAGAATGGTTTTAAATCCGTTCTGAGGTCCGAGCACGGTAACCGAGAAAACTGTTGAGTGTAAATGGCACGCAAAACTGAACCAGACCACACCAGACACAACCGAGCCGCGCTAACATGGTACTAGTTCATCAGTCGGGCTCGTTGCAGTTCAGTTCTGGCTCAGTTCTCAGATATCAAAGTTCATAAGCAGACAACATCATCTCCTTACAGTCAGCCTCAGTTATCATTAAATTTCAGATACTCATAAAAATACTAGCTTCCCTACCATGCCACACGATTTCCAGTAATGATTCTGCTTAGCACTGTGACGAACCTCAACATCTGCCATTATTTCCTGCGTCTGTAAAACCTGATTGGACTATCGTTTGTCGAATCCCAAAAACTGACTCTGTCAAGTAAATTCACCAAATGCTGCCTTCTTTGCCTGACTCTCCGCAAAAAACAAAATATTACAATTATAACCAAACTTCCTGAATGTCAGTTAAATGATCCAAGTCCAGCCCAAACTCGTCATGGATCAGTTTCTGAGAGTGCCTATCTCTGGCAGGTAATGTAAACCATTTTTTACATTACCGAGGGATTTGCAGCAAAGTCAAAGATTGTTTGGATGCAATATGCTGGTGAAGATTCTCAGTCATCCAGGTCATTGTAATTCCAAAAAAAGCACTGGACTTTGTTTTCCAAGTTTGAAGAAGTTTTGCTTCCCACCTGGATAGCTTTTTTAATTCAAAATGTTTGGATTAGCCTTGAGTTCCAAGTTTTATAGAGTGGACCAAGAACCTTAGCAAGCAAAGTCCAGTGGTTTGATGCAGAATAAGTCAAAGTCATTTACCAGGTAAGCAAACAAAGGTAATTCATCTTGTTTTTTTTATATTAATTCTAGTCTATATAGAAATGTCCATTTAAAGAATTAATCTAGCCAGCATTTCATCCATATTGATTCTGGTTAATCGGTAAAGATTGGTTTATTATACAAGCTTGTCTAAAGTTTTCCGTCTGAGCAAACTGACTGATAGCATCCTATTATTGATTTGCAGGATTTAACAGTGGAGAGAAAAACCTTTTTACAGGAAGAAACCTCCAGCATAACCAGAACAAGTAGCTACTTTAGGGGCTTCATCCAGTAGAGAAACACAGCTCAGTAGTAAGCCCTAAGATATTATTCAATTCAGTTCAGTTTATTTCTATAGCGCCAATTCACAACACATCATCTCAAAGCACTTTGCAGTTCACCAGATTATACAGTGAAATTTATTCAAATATTGTTAAGTCTTGGGGATAAAAGAGAGCACATACAGCCAATTACAGTTAAAGCTTATGTGAGAAAGACAAAGGTTTTACAATGAAATACCAAGTTTACCATCCTCAGAAGTATGTATGATGTAATGTATGATGTGGACCTCTCCTCCAGGACAAACGACAGGCCAGAGGAAAAACCAAACAAAGTAAAAGTGTTAGTAGAGGCAGCAGAGATAGGAAAATGGGTCACAATGTCTTCCAGCAGTCTAAGCCTATAGCAGCATAACTATAGAGATAGCTGAGAATAACCTGAGCCACTCTAACTATAAGCTTTATCAAAAAGGAAAGTATTAAGTTTACCCTTAAAAGTACACAGGGTGTCTGCCTCATCGACTACCATAGGCATTTGGTTCCACAGGAGAGGAGACTGATAACCAAAAGATTTGCCTCTAATTCTACTTTTAGAAATTCTAGGAACCACTAGTAAACCTGCAGATTGAGAGTTAACAGTTTTGTTACACCAAGGTTTCCACTGAATGCGCAAATGGCACATAGAGTATCTTGACATGCTGCAGTTTCTACCAAGTACCCTATTCCACCAGGACTATTTCAGAGCAGTTGTACTTGGATTATACAAGGATTGCATTATTGTGCGATAATAATATCCATGTAGGTTTTTAACAGAACAACAAAGTGGCTAAAACCCATGTCTAATCTGTAAAGATTACTAGTCATTCAGGTCATGGTTTAGCTTGCCGTCATGTCTTGCATAACTGCTGGATCACATGTAACGGTATGTTCAGACCGCACGTGATAAAAGCAGCAAAGAAGCTTCTGCTGCTTCATTTTTGATCTTTGTACACATTAAGGTCCAATGTCCCTCAAGAGCATACTTCATGCTCTTAAAGCAGGTCCAACAAAGTTTATACAGACCCAATGCTTCTGCTGCTCCTGTGTTCAATTTCAGAGAGCGGCTTTGTTAATTTTCTGTGATCAGTGGGTAAAAAGTAGTGTTAATATGTGTTTAAGTGAGAAAGTCGACCTGAAAACGTCATCTGTGCAGTCAATGCATTAGTATTACCATCAGTCCTTCAAATATTATTTCGCTGCCGGACCAGCAAGTAAACCCCGTACTCACTGGAAATCCCTTTCATCAGAAACCTTTGCTCCCAGTCCCCTCTTGGGAGTTTTCCGCTACTGTTCGTGGTGGCTGGAAGTAGATGTCAGCGGTTTTCATGTATTAATCCAAACTGCAGGCGCCAGAATATTAAAATTGAACATATTTTGTCAGTAGGTTTTGGCATGTTAAGTTAATTTAGGCGTTAATGAACTGTTTCAGAGTAGTGATCATAGCGCTCTGCATCAGCAGTGCTGTGTCTGTCTCCCTGCCAGCTCCCAGATCATCTTCTCTGATTGGCTGATGTGGCGTGTCGAGCAGCAAAAGTTCAATTTTAACAACTCCAGCAGCTGCTGCTTGTTAAGCACACATGCGCGTCAGATGCTCAGAAGCTTATGAGGCACTGCTTTGGAGGCTAAGATGCATCAAGATGCATTGCTCCTGCTGCTCGAAATTTACTGCAGAACCTTTTGGTGCGTCTTGAAGTGCATCAACCATTGACTTTGGATGTAAATTAGCTGCTTCTGCTGATTCAGTAGCATGCAGTCTGAAAGTAGCATAAGCATTTAATATGCGATGAAAATAATATTGCCCACTTTTAACATCCAGTTTAAGTCCATTACTTTTTCCTTTTTGGTGTTATTTTTAAATAAATGGATGGTTTGTGTCATCAAATGGTGCTTTGCGACCCTTTTCTGGAGGCTAGCCTGGACAGTATGCAGGAGGATAAATAAAGAAATCATAGAAACGTGTTTGATACGGGGGTTTTATAACATGTTCATATATGCAGGGCTTTGTGCTGTACCTCTTCTTATTACATTGTGTGACAGGCAGGTGCTTCCTCCCAGCTGGAGCTCCTTATGGTCCAATCAGGAGGAGCTTATAGAGCACTGGATCCCCTGAGACAGATGCCAGGACGCTGTTGTGCATCATTGCCTTCTGTGCACATTGTGACTTTTTTCTCATTTTACTTTGTCACTATCCTGTTGTCCTTCTTTCAGGAAAACATTACTCAGTTCTTATGTCATCTGGGATTCTATCCTCTGAATCTCCAGTGCACATCTCCTTACCCCTCCAGTGAATCTAATGTCGTCACACTCCCACACTCCCAATAAAAACTTACCTGCCTGTCAACACTCCTATATTGTACCAACATCTCAACTCCACAACAGGAAGATTTTAGGTTCTTCTCCACAGCCTGCATCAGTAATGAACATTCCTTTCATCCACTGAGACCATTTCATTTTCCTTTGAATTGAGTTCCCTTTAACCCTTCCCTAATCCTGTAATAATTATTCATTACTTCAGCGTTTGCTGTCGTGACACAAAGCTCTCGCATATCAAAAATATAACAATGTGCTGGTCAGATAAACCACGTTTTCTTTACTTTATTATCAGAGGTAAGGGTAATCCACCCAGATGAAGTGACTCACTTCCCTCCATAGATGCATCCTCTGTATTGTTTTTTTATTTAGTTTAAAAGTTGCAAACCAGAATTACTAAAGGATTTAAAATGAATAATGGATGGGGATTTACTCTTTTCATTTTATTTTCCTTTAGTAATTTATTTCAAATTTGCAAGCAACAGATTGCAATGAGCTCCACCAGCAAGATTTACATACATACAGTCTGAAAAGGGGAAGGAAGAAGCATAGCTTATAGAATTCCAACATAGTAAAACATTTTACAGTAACAATCAGTACACATTGCACATAATGTATATATATATATATATATATATATATATATAAACAAGGAATAATAACAAGGATAGAAATTTGAATCACAAAGCTTAACGGTCTCCCTCTTTACAATTTGTAATAATGGTACTCCGTATTGTGTGATATTTCATTAATATTTAGCCAAAAACATTAGGATTACAATTAGGGCTACAACAACGAATCGATAAAATACATAAAAATCAACTTTTAAAAGCGTTGGCAACGAATTTCATCATCGAAAGGTTGTGTCGCGCGATTAATGCGTCATCCGCTGCCGTCGTCATCACTGCCACTTGATTGAAATGCGGGAAGAAGAAAAAAAAATACGGCAGAGCGAGTCAGCGCTGCAGGTGCGCAAAGGCTGTTTTCAAAAGGCAGTAACGTCAACTGTTCTAATGACCGATACCGCAAACGTAAAGCAAAAAAAAGTCGTAACATGCAACTTTTGTAAAAACAAATGAACATAGCACGGAACTACTGTTATGATGCAGCACCTG
>NW_015150883.1:103289-107728 GCF_000732505.1 Cyprinodon variegatus
GCCGATTCATCGATTAATCGAAAAAATAATCGGCCGATTCATCGATTTTTAAAATAATCGTTAGTTGCCGCCCTAATTACAATATTATAACATTAATCTAAATACAGTAGTTGTGTGGTTTTGCTTCATACATAAAAACATACAAATTTTCCTTGTATGCGATCCTGAGAGCATAAAGTCATCATCTCCTCCTGGTAATACCTCATCACCTGTTTTCTGAACGTTATTTTAGACTGAACAAAATTTTTACCACTTTTTTATTTCATCTGGTGGTTTGTTCCACAAAGTGATTCCTTTAATCAAGATGCACATAGATTCAATGGCTATTCTTAAATTTAGCTGATATAATTGATTGATTAGTTCCTCTTAAATTGTAGTTTTGATGAGAGTCTGTATCTTTAAATATTTTTTTATTTATTTTACCAGTCAGAGAATTTTCCAATGCCCCGTATATAATTTGAGCAGTTTTGTACTTTACCAAATCAAGAAATTTTAGATTGAAGGAGATAAGAAATAGTGGATTGGTGTGACCATTATATCTAACCCTCTCTGTACATGACTGAAAACACAAGATATTTATACACACACACACAAACATATATATAGGTACATAATTATATATATTTATTTATTTATTTGACATGTGACATGCTAGTGTTTGTTGTCCAGCAACCTTTTTAGCCTGACTGTGTCGTGAAGGTGAGTATCACAATATATCGCTGCAGACTTATTTATTGCTCTGGAAGGGTAGACATTTCCTTCTCACTTTTAAAGTGACATCCAGGGCTGCTGTCACAAGGGGCATCGCAGGGGTTTGGGAAATATCCAAGTGCATGAGGCTGCGTGTGTGTCAATGTTTGCCTGTTATACCAAACAGGGGATATACAGGGAGAGTAATTGGAAGTGCTACAGAGATGTCAGTGTCTCCGAATGAGCAGTTCTGCAAACCCCAGGAAATCCAAACAAAAGCTGCAAAGTTTAGAAAGTTTAGGACTCACCCAGATTAGCCAGTTGCAAAGGTATCAGAAGAACATATTCTTTACTTCAGGAAAAGTACTGTCTGTATAGAAGAAGTAAAAGTATAAACTAAACTAACCTAAGTAAAAATAAAAAATACAGGTTCTGCCATTTGCTAGAGTAAGTAAAAAGCTCAGCTCTAAACAGCTCTATGGACAGATTATAGGTTAATATTTCTCTGCTGGATGGTAGAAAATAAATACTGACTGTCTAGTTTTGCTCTGAGCTAAAATCCAGACTGAATAATATAGATTGTATTTCACAGAAGTACTGCAGGAGCAGCTGAATACCTTTACAGCTCTGGGATTTATCACAGCATTAAAACGGCAGATAACAGTAAAATGAAAACAGAACCTGAAACATGTTCAACATGTGGATTTAAAATATAATAAAAAGATAATATCTGCATCTCATCTGATCCATCACCTGCAGTGTCCCCGGTGTCGTCTCTAACAGTGTTTTTCTACAGACTAACAGATATTCTCTGTTTGGGTTCAGCTGCTCCGTCATGTCGGTATTCATATGAATAGAAATAACGAGCAGGTTTGGAAAAAGGAAGTAAATGACTTTTAAAAGATGGAGTGACGAATACTGATCAACCACCTTTTGTTTCATGATACCTTAGAAATGCTTAAAAAAAAACAAAAAAACATCGGCCTCCTTAGCTTGTAGAGTTCAGTGTATTACAGCTGTCATTAGAATCCCAGCTGATTTCTTAGTTTAAATTCAATTCAGTTTATTTCTATAGCGCCAATTCACAACACATGTCATCTCAAGATCATCCAGTCAAATTGGTTCAAAGTTCTCTATCTAAGGAAAACCAGCTGATTGCATTAACTGGAAGGCAATTCCTCACACTAAGCATGCTTGTAGCGACAGTGGAGAGGAAAAACTCCCTTTTAACAGGAAGAAACCTCCAGCAGAACCAGGCTCAGTGTGAGCGGCCATCTGCTGAGGCCCACTGGGGTTCAAGGAGACAGAAGCAGAGATACAGAAAGCAGCTGTAAAAGGCGGCCCCGTCCAGGAAACACACAGCCAGGCAGACGAGCTCCGAGCCAGCTCCCATGTCAGAGGATGAAGAGTCACAGTCAGAGAAACAGGACTACACACAGCTAAGGTGTTGACTGCAGCAGCAAAGAGGATATTTCTCTCCAGGATTTGAGTCACAGCCAAACAGGATCAGATGAGGCGAAGCTACTATGAGAAAAAGCAGAGAGAGCAGAACGTTAGAGATTAAACTAACAGATACTGCAGGTTGGGAGAATAGAGATAGAATGAAACAGAATGATTGCAGTCTACCTGCAAACTGCACTGAAACCATGATTGAATCCATCTTGGTTGAGGATTTAGATCCTTACTCAGATTAAAGTCTCTTCAACATTGGTTCTCTCATCACCGTGGCAACTACATATAAGGCCGCCACAGTTTGTTTTAGGCGTGTTAGAGGTCATTATAGCAACTGCAACAGCTTTGACCAAACTGGCTCTGTGGCCAGACATTTAACCTGATAAGTCATCACACAGAGGAAATGAAACATCGTCTTAAGGATGAGTGAGACTTTAACACTTGAATCTAAATTAGGCAGATCAGTGGTAACAGGAATCAGCACTGAGGATCATAAATTAGGAATAAACAAAGAGACTCAAAATATGAAAACATTTGTTTTATTCTATAGGCTCACCCCTGTAGGGACATTCACTGCCATCAATAGGAAGGATGTGTCACCATTCAGTTGCTTTTATGCTTCGTATAGAAAAGCAGAATATAAAAGGTGTCTAAGTCTGCTGCAGAAAATAAAATCATCCAAATCCTGTTTTCCACTGAAAATACTGGGTTTAAGGGTGTTTTTCAAACACGTGTCGACACACTAACAACCAGCATTTCGCTCCCTTACACCCCATAAATTAAACTGGGTCTAACCCCTCGCTGGCAAGCTCCATGGCTTCTGTCCCCCCGCAGCTGCATGTCTGGTGACATCCAATAGAATTAGGAAAGTAAACAATGGAGAGAAACATGTAAGGAAGCCAGGGTGCTTTTTTGTTTGCTAGGTCATTTTTCCAAATCTCTCTCACCAGCACAGCTCCATGTTTATCAAATGTAAACACAGTTGTTAAATCCAACATGGCTGGCAGGATGTGTTGACGTCTGTGTGTTCAATGGTATCGCGTAATTTAGCAGGTCAACTCAGCTCTAGTGTTCCCTCAGCATGCCGATCAAAGACGAGGTGATTTTAACACGGGTCGCTCGCCGAGTCATTTGACCCGGATAGACTCGCGTCAGTGAGCTGTTTCCACTTTCACTATGAGCCGATTGTTCCCAGGTTTAAACTGTTTTTTTGGCCAGTGGTAAAGGGGTATAAGCTGTTTTATGGCTACAGGAGTGTTCATATCACAGTTAATATGTGTAGACCTATGTAGTTAATCTACATCAATGGTCGGCATTAACTGACTTCATATGATTCACAAAATCTATGTTTGGCTTCAAAAATGATCTGTTCAGTACTGAAACATCTGAGTACTGAAACCATCCTGAGTTCCACCAGCAAACAGCTGTGTGTTACACTGCGCCCTGCAACCGTCTCTTTTTATCACCCTGTACATCAGCTCCATTAAACACTTAGATGTAAGCGCTTTATGGAAGAAAAACAGTCTCATTGGAATCTGCCTTTTTTTAACACCAAATTTTAAACACTGAATTTTCTTAACACAGAATTTTAAACACTGAAGTTTTTTAGACATTGAATTCCTTACACTCAATTTTTATTTGGTAAAAAATCACCAGAAAAAAATTCAGCTGCAAAAATTCAGCTGCAAACGTGTTTGACCCTTTGGTGAACTCAAGCCAAAGCAATCTACACTCTATAGAGTCGAGCAGCTTCTAGCCAATGAAATTAGCTCATTTGGTCACGTGACACAACGGCTGCGCTCAGCGCTGTTCCCAGCTGAATGAGGATGTTTTTTTTTTTGTTAAAGAGAATTACAAAATGTCAGTTAGCTACTAACAGAGAGCTATTAGAGTTTTTCCTCTTATCAGACTGGGTGAAACAACTGAGCCGATCACAGCTAGTACGGCACCACTGTCTGCCAAAGCTCTTGGTTTGATCCGGAAGAAGCGGCCAGCGGCAAACCGGCCACTGGCCGAAATGAAGAAGAAAAAAAGTTTGCTTGCTAGATCAGTCAGGGGATTGGTTTAGCACGTTCATTTGCTGACATTATTTTCAGTCTTTTCTAGGGAACCATAAGCGGAACCAGGCTCAGTGTGAGCAGCAGATGGCCGCTCACACTGAGCCTGGTTCCGCTGGAGGTTTCTTCCTGTTAAAAGGGAGTTTTTCCTCTCCACAGTCGCTACAACCTAGCCTGGGTGCCATTCCGAACTTAGTCCCGCCCACAAAGTTTGAGGTCGGGAAGTTCGGTGTGGCTCTG
>NW_015150883.1:108003-111849 GCF_000732505.1 Cyprinodon variegatus
GGTCACGTAGCAGCTGGACCCGCCGGTGGGTCTGTAGGGTTCAAGGGGTTAACATACGTCACGCACTCCGTTGCTCTTATTGGTTGTAGGTCTATCCAATTGAGTGCAGAGGCATTTTTTTTCCTGGTTCGTTCGAAACACGCCCCATAATCACAGCTCTATAGAGCAGTATCAGACTCATATTCTGACTAGAATTGAGTCGGACTACGTCAGGCTAGCTACAACCATGCGTAGTGTGAGGAATAGCCTTCGAGGCAATGATGCAATTAACTGTGTGTACTGTATAAATAAACTGAATTGAATTGGAAAAAAAGGGCCCAGCAAAAACTATTAAAGGGATTAAAAGTGAACTTGAAGCTGAAGGAACATCAGTGTCAGATTGCAGCATCAGTCGCTGTTTGAACCAAAGTGGATTTAAAATGAACTGTCTGAGCTCTCTTCAGACTCAACGTTATTTGAAAAAATGCTTTGATTTTTGAAGAACTGTCGGTTATGTCTGTGAGAATCTCTACCTGTGCTTGTTTGTTAGTGAAAATCTGTGCGACCAGATCAGGCAGCAATATCAGCAACACTGCATCTGTTCTCCTTTGCAAGGTTAATAAAATGCTGGCTTGAATGAGAAACACAGAATCTCAATTTCTTGGTATGACTTTTTTTTCTGTCAAGACATCATAAATCAATATCAGTCTAAACATCCACCGTTTGTGATAAATACTTAAAGCGATGAAAAAAAGGCACCATAAAACAAGGACGACAGCAGGCTGTACAGTACAAGTGAGCATGTGTGGCCCAAGTTTTTTGAATAAAAGAGGGAGGAAAGGTTTTAATAGTACAAAAAGCTTAGTGGTTTTCAGCAGAGTGTGAATATTCTGGCTGTGAGTCTCTCATAATCTTTATCAGAGAAATAGCCTGAGGGAAAACTGCCTCTGTTTCACCAGCAGCAGTCTGCAGCACCGACATGAAGACAAAACTCTGAAGAGCCTGGATGTGTGGGGTCCACAGAGATGCTGGCCTGATGCTGGCCAGGACCCTACAGGTCCTGGATGGAGGGAAGGCCAGGCATGGTGATCCTCCACAGACCATGGATGTGTGCAAAACAGATAGAGGTGTAGAAGATGACCGGGAGCTGATACTGAAAGTTGGATTGTTACTTTATAAAAGAAGCCTTGAACCTGCTTGGTTCTCTTCAGAGCAGAACCTGTGAGCGAGGGCTAGCTTAGGTCCAAAGAGATGGTGGTTCTTTGGAGCTGGAAATGATCCACAGTCGGCACACGTGCTGAGGACGGTGATGAGAAGGTGTATCAGCTAAGATGTGGACTCCCTGTGTGGACTAGATCCTATCCCAGTAGTCCGCCTGTCTCTCATTGAGAGTTGAGTGGGAGCCTTTTGGGGTCATAGAGACGGTCAGAAATCTTACACACTGGAAAAACAATCTAGAAATAAGTATAAAAATTCTTAAATTAAGTGTATTTACCCTTAATTAGAATATTTGAATAAGATGATAAGCCAATGGAATGAGTGTTTTTACTCTTAAAATAAGACATTTAGATAAGATGCACTTGAAATAAGACAATGCAATTTTGTTTTCTTATTATAAAGGTAAATTGTCTTGTTCCATTGGCATAATGTCTCTTTTACCTCCTCAATTCAAGAACAAATGCATTTATTTTGAGAAAAAAGGACTTATCTAGATTTTAATTTTTTTCTAGTGCATTGTTCCCAGATGAACAACTGAGATCTTTTGCTGCTAGGTTAATGATCATCTACTGATCACTCAGTCGCTGATAGTAAAGTGTCAACATGCTAACCTAATTGAATATGCATTAGAGAAAGGTAAACTCTGATCAGCTGGATAAACTCCAGCAGGTATTAAAAGGTTCAGACCCCTGTTGTGAAAGTTTACCAGGAGATAATGAATATATTAAATAACTAGAACTGGAAGTTATAGCTAATTAATAGGTCATTCAAATCAAGGGTAAAACTAGTTAATCATTATCAGTTAAATAACTGTAATTTGCCTACTGACAAGATTTCTGAGGCTCTTACATAAAACGTTGGATTCCTGAATCAGGCTACAAATTCAGTTGTCTTTGACCAATTTAGTAATTTAGACTATAGGTGTGGCTAAGTTATTAATCACCAACCAAATAAATGTGTCTCTGTTCATTCAGATGCTACTGAGAGAAGAGTGAATCCAGCCTTATAAATTGTTTAGTGTCTGAAATAAACACAAGAGACCACGGGTTAAAATATATGGGTACCTTTATTAGCTACAATCACACAGTATTATACCTGATAGCTAAACAGACACTAAACACTAATTAAAATAAGCAAAAATAAACAAATGAAAGGGGAAGAGGGGTTTAAGAGTCAGTTTAAATTCTGAGGGATGTTCAAAATTTAAACTTAATTTTTTTTCAAATAAAATACCAACACAACTATCTATTCTACCTAGTTCACCCAAGGAGAGCAAATATAAACCATCAGATGGAAAGGGAAAGGGACGAATGTTACTGTTTTGGCTCGGTGGAATGAAGGGCATTCACCTCGGTTCAGTTCTCCACCTGGTCGGGTCCTGGTCCTGTCTGTTCGTCGAACAGCAGCTCTCAAAGAGATCTGGATTAATCTGCTGCAATAATAAGAGGCAACTTTGCAAGGGGGTTAATTTTATAACTCATGGTAGCGTGGGACCTCTCTCTTTAGCTATGGCGGTTAGCTTGTAGCTGTGGCCCTCATTGTAGCAGCTTGGTGGGGCTGCTCTCAGTCTCCATTTCAGGCAGGGGTATTCACGGATCGGTGGCTTCTAGCGGCTTCTTGTGGCTTCTAATGGTTGCTTTGGCGAACAGCTAAATCGCAGGAAAAGGCAGTCCGACTCAGTCCAGCGAGTGCAGATTTATCCAGGGTAATTGGTTGCTACGTAGCGTAGCCTTTAGCTGGAAGCGCTTTAGAGTCTAGGTTTTAGCAGCTGAGGGGCTAGTGGGTAACAGTGAAAAATAATAGTTTTTTCACCTTTCCAATTCATGAACGTCGTTAAATCTACAACTTGAAGAGGGAGGATTTGCCATCGACCTTCTCGTCAGAGAAAAAACACGTAATATGTAGCCAACATTTGGAAGAGGAATGTTTTCAGGATGACTTGGATAATAGCGCGTTGTGACAAACACCAGATACAGCACTGGGACTTGATCAACAGCCGATACCGCACCATGACGTCACAAACCAGTAGGTGGCAGTAGTGTTCTTTGACAGACATGGATGCCTCCAGTAAAGCACATTCAAATGAAAATGACTCTTAATAAAAAAAAAAACATATAATTTATTGAACAATATGTAATAATTTCATATTTAAAGTACATTCAGAAGTTTAAATTCTGAATATGAGCAGACTTCTCCTTTAATTATCTAGATTCAATTATGAAATCAGATGGGTTGAACCACATGAAGCTTTCTGCTTCATTGTTTCATTCAAAGATGGACAGCAGATTGTCACACCAATACAAACTTATAGCATCTTTGAATGAATTTTGTCCTTAAAGTCGTAAGGAAATCATATTTAAATGTCAAATCATTCTGGCTTAAACATGTTTATAAATGTACTCTTTATCAGACTATATTGTCCCAAAATTTAGAACATTTCTATAAAAAAAAAAAATCCCCACTTAAAATCTGTGTTTTTATTCAGTTAATTTATGCAGGCCAGTTAGTTATACGTCAGCCTGAACAACTAAATTCGGCCAATCATATATCAAAGGTTATCGGTCAATCAAATTTTTTCGGTCATAGCATCTTGATTCATACGTCCCAGCTAATATATGCAATGGTTGAAATAGGAAATCAGAATAATTT
>NW_015150883.1:112428-115573 GCF_000732505.1 Cyprinodon variegatus
TAGCACTAAGTTGCTAACTGGTTAGCAACGATGCTTCGAAGAAATCGGCCACAACCAAAAAGGCTTGCTTCCACCAAAACAATCCCGCCCTCTCAAAAAACGACCAATCACAGTCACTTTAGTCATTGTAAAAGTATAAAGTCGGGCACCACTCAGGAGAATTTGGAAATGCGACGGTTGGAACAGCCGCTTCCCTACAACATTATATGCTAAAAAGTCTCAATATTAATTACCTTCTTACATTTAGACAAGACAAGAAATAAAGAAGTTCTAAATGTGTGAATGTTTTTCAAGCATAAATTATAATTTTGCTAACAGTTTAAACCACAGATAATAATAGACATCCAGTGTTTGGAGCTCTGCATCACAAACAGCTTTCTGACAGTTTTTTAAAGATGTGTCTTTTTCTTTTTGTATCCTGAAAACTGTTGATGGTTTCAGGTTGAAGGATGTAGAAATTCTAAAAATGGTTTCTGAACTCGGTGACCCCGTCCTTCATGTTTGATTTCTCCACACCTGAAAAGCAAACACCTTTAACTGAAACAGGAAAATTCACTCTGTGAGTGTAAAACTTTAAGTACAAATGGAAAATAAGTGCAGCCCATTACAGAGAATAGTTTCAGTTCAACAGAAGTCAGTGTGTGTGTTATTTGTCAAAGCCTGCTTCCCCTCTGGCTCTCTAAGGCTCCCAGTTTTATGCTTCACACTCTGTTTCCATCACCAGCCAACCTTTGGAAAACAACCAGCGTGGCCGGAGAGCATTCCACTGGTTTGTGTCAGAAAAATTAAAGGGACATGCCCTCCTGGTGAAAAGAGAGTGTGGCTGTTAATCCCACCGCAATGACTACAATACATTAGGCCTGGGGGGCTTTTGCAACCAAGTGAGAGGTGCTTTGGAATAAGATATTTAAAGAGATGTTTCCAGTTGGCCTTTTGAACCAAAGCATTACCAACAATTTTACTTTGAAATTTACTTTGCATGAACATGAAATCCAATTCTGTCTTTCCTTGGGCACCGCGAAGAAGAAATAAAACAATTCAGTGAAATAAAGGTCACTAGTTAAGTGATACAAGCATCAGCAGCCACCAATAAAAGCCTGTGACTAAGAATTGTTTGCCTATAATGAATCTAATTGGCTGCAGAGTTCAGCACCCACTCCTTCATTTGAATGTCACTTCTGTTTATTTATCCAATAAACCCCTGCGTTGACATTCTCATTTTTCCCTAATAACTGCTCCAAACTGTTGCTGTGAAATAGACTGTACAAACAAAACACACTTCATCAATTTCAATAAAGTACAGAGTGTCTAATTCTTGGCAATTTAGCTCCAAAAACACACACACACCCATACATAGCTCCACGCAGAAGTACACACTGCTGGGCAGCAGCCTGCTCCACAAACAATCTTCTCTAATGATTCCCAATGTGATTGGATTTCTCTTCATGGCCACTGGGCTGTGTGTCCAATTTGACCTGCTGCTGATTTGGACTCCAATAAAGAGCCAATGATAATGTTTACATTGTGGGAGGCCAATCCTTAGCACTGGTGCTGAAACCCAATCTTCACCCCTTCTTTCTCCATTACCCTCTTCCTCCACTCTTTCCTTTCTGTCTTCTTTTTCCTGCAGTGTTTTGATTCAATTCTTCTCCTTTCCAGATTGCTACATCTTTGCTAATCTGTCATTTTCATTTTATTGGATTTTGACAGGAGTAATTTGATTTCGTCCTTTTTATTATCCCACCTTTCTTAGCATTTTCCTTATCGTCATCACATTTCTTCTAGTTTGAGTGATTCAGCTTCTCTCACTGCGTTTATTACATTAACAGCCAGATGCTTCAAGGAATGGCAGTAAAAATAGATTTTTACATTTTCTACCACATCAGGTTTTCTTCTGTTTAAACATAAAACTAGTATTTATTTCAGAGAAGGAAAAGAGAAAAGCTTTTCATCAGAACCTGAGAGCTGGATGCTAACAGTAGAGACAAACTTATGACAACGCAGAAGATGTCAGCTCTTTTTTCAAACGATGCTCAGATATATTGTAAGGTTTGGTTTTATGGCCCCATAATGCACCTAGGGGGCGGGGCTTATATTTCAATCATAGCATTAAACATTATCGTATCTACCTCATATTTCAATGATGGAAAAAGATCTGCAGTTAATTAAAAATGAATAAAGCATCAGCATCCTAAACAACTGAAATCTTAGAAAATTTTGTTTAATCATTAAAATAATCACATTGTTTGGAGATAACTTAAAGGTGCCAGATTTACAAAGTGATATGGAAGATGCAGCAATGGCCTAACAACAGTATCAGTGACCTTCATGCTATGCTATGCAGAGGCTCTATCTACGCCAATGAAAATGTTCTGAGCCCTGAATGATCAGGAAGAAGTCCTGCTTTTGTTTCATTCAAAGATGAACAGATACTTTTTTATGGTCATAGTACGTGACCAGGCCCCTTTAATTTGAAACACTTACTCCAAAGATTTAACCAGCCATTCGTTCACCTTTGGATCCCAGGTAACACCAGTTCTGACAAAGCACCACACTGTAAGTAATCAAAATAAGAAAATCAACTGTAGTCTCTTTTTTCAAGTGGTATTACCTATTTTTAAGAGTAAAGATACTCTTTCCATTGGCAGATCACCTTATTTACCTATTCAAATTAAGGGTAAATGCACTCATGATAAGAAACCCGTACTCATTTTTAGATTGTTTTTGCAGTATATATATGATAAGTCTTAGCGGACAAACTAAACTTTTAAGGAGCTCTCACATTTGAACTCTTCTTAAAAAGCGTAACGATGGCTGTCAGGATTTGTCCACACTCTAGAATAGAGTGATTTTAGGTCGGGTTAGGATCCAACTGTGGGTAGTCAGTCTCAGGATTCCCAAAAAAACCCACAGCCTTTTTTTATGTTGTGAAAGGACTAATTTTGCCTGAGCGGCTCAAAGACCTGTCCAGGGTGTACCCCGCCTCTTGCCGTTACACAGCTGGAGATAAGTACCAGCACCCCTCACAACCCCAGCAAGGATACAGTGTGATAGAAAATGGATGGATGGATGGATGGATGGATGGATGGATGGATGGATGGATGGATGGATGGATGGATGGATGGATGGATGGATGGATGGATGG
>NW_015150883.1:116031-117346 GCF_000732505.1 Cyprinodon variegatus
CTTCACAAGTTGTTTTCAGCAATTTCAGTCATAAAAACAAAACAAGCTGGCCTCCTGTCTGCGGCACTGTTTGCGGTCAACGGAGCGTCTGTGGAGGGGGCGGGACGTCTGGAGCCGAGGTATTGCATTGCACTCATTGCACTGATTTTGTGCAGTATTTTTTGATGCAAAGCCTTTCAGAATCTATGACGCAGTAGTATTATTATTTTTCAGTGAATGAGGTTTTAATAGGAATAGGTTCCTTTATTTGCTGTTGTTTCTCAAATAAAATGCATAACAATATTACAGCTTTCATTGATTTATTTCAAATTTGAAACATTGTCTAGCCTGTAAGGTGTGTAAAAAAAAAAGAACCAAATAATCGAATTGAATCGTATCGTGATGTATTCTTGAGTATCGAAAAAATAATCGATTCTTTGGGTCAGAAAATAGATACTGAATCGAATCGCAATGACGGATGTGATTTACACCCTTTCCTTTGGCCATATCCCTGCTAGAATCCGTACTGTTGAAACAGTGGTAGCTGGAGTCACACGTCTCTATCCCTGTTAGGTTGGGCATCTGTAGCATAACAGTTGGTAAAATAGACATGATTCAATTAGTATTTAGTTCCTTGTCAATGTTTTAGAGGGGTTAGAAGAATAATAAAGGAGAGTCAGGGTAGTTTCCCATGGCGTCTCTGAGAGGAAAGCTTTACTTCAAGGTTTTAGAAGATGGACATTTTCAAATGAAAGAATCCAGGTGGGCCTCCTTAAATCCTGAAATGGAGTGGTAAGATCATTTTGAGTTATGGACGGCCATTTTGTCTTTGACGGTGAGGAGGACTGGATAAATGTTTGGACAGTCAGCCGGGATGGATGACTGAATCAGACAGACTTCCTCTTTTGTTTTCTCGCTCTGTTCGACTCTTTATTACCTCCGGGAGCTTCTTCTCTGTGTCGAAGTCATAAACCCATCAAAAAAACTTTGGACCATTAGTTACAACAAATTGTTCCCCAACTTTACTGAGCTGTGCTGGTTAATGCTTCCTAAATGGTTCCTGAAAGCATCACAGAAGCCGTGTTTGGAGTGCATTAAGAAACCCCCCCCCAGCTCTGTCGGAAGATTTTATTCAGCCGAGAGACAAAAAGAAACATCAAACCCTAAGTAGTTCAGAAATAGCTGACCCAAATACAATGCAGCTAAACATTCACGCTGCAAAAACTAGAAATAAGTCAAATGTTCCTAAATTAAGTGCATTTACCCTTTATTTGAGTAGGTAATTAAGAGCTTTTACTCTTAGAATAACCCTTTAAAGCCCGATCCAAGAATAAAA
>NW_015150883.1:117606-123578 GCF_000732505.1 Cyprinodon variegatus
TAAGATTGTTAGATAATATGCACCTGAAATAAGACAATGCAATAATTTTTTTTCTCATTTTAAATGTAAATTGTCTTTTTGGAGTCATGATCTTGGCCCTGATAACTGACCTAATTGTTCCTTTCATTCACCTGCCTAACCCTCTCTGGTTACTAATTATTACTCATCTTATCAACCATCTCCTGCTGCTTTATACCCTAGCTATCGGGGCCAGATCATTGAATGTTTGTTTGTTTGAGTTTCAGTTTCAGTTGGAGACCATGGCTTATTTCCAGAGGTCATGTTCTGGGAGGCCAGTGGTTAAAGAGGGTTTTTTTTGTCATGTCTTGGTGTTTCCTGATCTTGTCCACTCAGCATGTGCTTTCCGTTTTGGCTCAGTGGAGGGAGCTACTTTAAACTTCCGTGGTTTTCCTGATGTTGTGTCTTGTTCTGCCTCTCAGCTACTGAGCCTGCCTGTTTGCATCCAAACATTTCTGCCTGAACTCTCTGTAGGAGCGTTGGAATCCTGAACCTGCCTGAACTCTCTGTGGACACATGGAACCCCAGATCAGCCTGTTCCGGTTTTGATCTGAGCCCCTGACCGGGCTTCAGTATCCTGGATCTCAGAACTGTCTTGTTCTGAGCCCACGCTACATTTCGTTTGGCAGTCCATCAGCTGGATCCTGCCTCATCCTTGAGAGTTGGACTGAACTGTCAAACCAGGTAAGTGACCTTAAGTGTGTTTCTCCCCAACCAGAGTGGCAGTGATGGGTATAGCCCCGCCTCCCCCAGCAGTCGCTGCAGATCTACAGCTCCACATTCTGTACCGTTTATTTATCAGACGTTTTGAACTTTTCCACTGTCTGTCTCGCCTGAATTCTGGGTCCTAAATTCTGAGTTTATAACAGTTGGTGTGTCCGAGTGAGGATTTTGGTGGGATCGCTGTCGGTGTTCAGGACTGATCTGTTCGAACAGTCTATCCAGGCCTATGCTTCAACGAAAATACATTCCAGCTATTTTTATGGAGTAAGAGGAGATATCTCAGTTAAAGATCCATCCATCCATCCATCCATCCATCCATCCATCCATCCATCCATCCATCCATCCATCCTATTTAATCCCAGTTGGTGTCACGAATCTGCAGCAAAAAAAAAAACTTTCAATCAAGTCAATTTTCCTTAAAATAAGTGCACCTTTTCTTGAATTGAGCAGATAAGTGAGACACTTTGCCAACGGAATAAGACAACTTAGATTTAAAATAAGAAAATAACAACTGCAGTCTCTTATTTCAGGTGCAAAATATCAAATAATCTTATTTTAAGGGTAAAAATACCCTTCCATTGGCAGATAACTTTATTTACCTAATCAAATTAAGGATAAATGTTATTTTACGAAATTATTACTTATTTTAGAGCATTTTTGCAGTGTAATAGTTAGGCCCCAACCTTTCACAACATGTATAACATAACTAGTTGTTAAATGTCCTGTGACACGCCCAGCCGTTTCCCCTTTGTCATGCAGAAAGCAGTGCTATGTAAAAGTCTCCTTTTAGATGACTTTAGCTGTTTAGCTAAAATCAGAGAGGGAAACTGAGAAAATACTCAAATGAGATCAGTGTCTTCACATTTTTTAAATAATCATGATATATTTTCTTTAAAAAAAATGGAAATTAGAAATAATTTCCTCTGGTTTTCCCTGTTTTTCCTTAATGAACTCCATGTCTCTCAGTGGAGAGGCTCCTCCTCAGTGGTGGATCCAGATGTTTCTCTGCAGCTGTTGAAGGGAGGCTGAGCTTTCAGGGGGCAGGATGCATCATTTGTTTAGACAATTTTTAACGTACAGATTCAAAGAAAAACAGAGCAACACTCACTGCTCTAAAATCTGCAAAGTCAACACTAAGGTGGTTTCTGCATGCTATTCAATTAGAAACAGGTGTATAGAGTATAGTTTAGTAGATAAACTGAACTAGAATCAATTCGTTGCTTTTTGTTTCCCAGATCTGCTAAAATAAAAATACATTAAGGTTTTTCTGAATTCAACGTATACTGAAATAGATGTAAGGTTTTTTAAAATATTAAACATAGATTTATCTAACATTAATTAAATCACAATGGCCGGAATTATTTGAACTTATATTTTTTCTTGTATCGTGTAGAAATGAGGCAAAACATGCAAGCTGAAACAGTCGGGAAAAAATTATTACTAAAAAAATAAAATCCCAAATTAATTAGTAGCATTTCATAAGAAACAGCTGTTAAATATAAAAGCAGCAATATGACCAGTTGAAGAGAGATATTTATCAGGTAAAGCTCCCTATTATAGTCGCACCACAGGGTATTTGCCCCTATATGATATTTTCATGTTGAATCAAAGTTAAGACGCCCCTTAAATATTATAATAGGGACAGAAATACTTTAAAATTATGGGATGGCAAATCACATAAGAAATAAAGGCAAAAATGCCAGAAACTAGACATTAATACATCTAAACTATTTTAATGACCTTTGGATGGACAGTCACACCACATGAGAGCTGGACAGTTTAAATAACTAAAAAAGATTACAAAAACTTCTAAAGTTTATAGGAGAGGAAGAATTTATGAGGTTTATTTTTATGCGTTTAAACATTTTTAAATATATAGCTTTCAATTGGAACTGGTTATGTGATAAATATTAAAATGTTAAACAATATTAAAGGGGTCACAGAATGCAAAAAACAGTTTCCATTGTCATAGATAAATAACGATAGTTCAGTGGGTTAAAATGGACGTACAGAGAAGTTCAAACCCCATCAACACCTCCTTTCTCGGCAAATCTCACTATTCTAAACTTCCACCATAAAACGGACGAATCCAGACGAAGCCCCGAGTTGACGTAAACTTAGGTTGTGGCCTGTACTTTTGACATATAGACCAGCCCACTCGTTCACTGGGGGTGTATGAAGTGTCGATTGCTGGGCCACTGACTGGACCGGACCTCAGCAGAGAGCCATGAGCCGGTAAGGCAGGGTGTCCAGGCTACCTTCACTGGGTCGACCAAAATCCCGGACAATTTTGAAATTCCCCCCGCACATTTTTTTAGGTATGAAAAGTATGTTGGGATCTGGAGGTTTGTCCACTTTCTCCACCAGAGGGCGTACGAGATCTCCTGGAGCCTGAGCCGACCGCACCACCTGTCTCTCATCTGCTCATCAGGAGATCTGTACTTAAGGAGGCGAAGGGCTTCACTGTTTGCCAGTAACGGTTAGCAAGCCTGAGCCAACCTGCCTGTCTGTGAACTCTGACTTTCTGTAAACCAAACCTGATCCCGTTTTTTTCCTATCTGCCTCCCAGGTTGATCCTGCTTGAAGACCTGAAAGTCTGGAGAGTTTCTCTGCCGGTGATCTGTCTGCTCGTTCTCAGTAGGACTCTGGAGAGCAGCCTCAGTCAAGTACCTGCCTGCCCGCTCTCAGAAGATTACTGGAAGGAAACTCAATCTGTGATCTGCCTGCACTCAATAAGCTCTGCCTCCGCCTCTGCCCTCAGCCTGCCGACAACCTCTGAACCCTCAAGGTTCCCCCCCTCTGCAGCTCTGCTCCATTTCCGAACAGGTACAGACCTGAACACTCACAACCTGCAAAGGACCTGGACCTCCACTAATCTCTCTGTCCTCCTCAGCAGTGAACCCACTCGTGACCATTCAAGTCCCCTCTTGGATCTGAACATACTTTGTACATTTATTATTAATAAATCTTTGAACTTTTTCATCTGCCTTCATGTGGGTTAGACACCTTAATCCGAACATGACAATCTCGGAGAAAGTGGACGCTTGGTCGCCCTACCAGATCAACAATTTCGATGTTTCAGTGAGTGAGTGCTGGTTGCTATGATGCGTCTTTGCTCAGCAGCTTTGCTCGTTGTAAACCAACCAATCAGTGCACAGCTAATCTAAATATTCATGATCATACCATAAAAGGAAGAAAACCTGTTGTTTCATTCTGTAGCATTTAACCAGGCTTGCATTAGGGCTCATAGAACAGCAAATATGCCATTTTCAGCCCAACCAATGTTACACACCCTATTCAGAGACCTTAAGGACCAGCACCAGCTACCCTATAGAATCATTTTATGACCCATTTAAGTTGGATTAAATGGCATTGATCAGGATTTTTCTTTGGGGGCAGCGACCTTTAATGCTGTAGTTATAACAGTACCTGTTGCTGCCACTGCTCTGTGCCATTACCCTAATCTTTAGTGCTATTCACAGATTCATGCCAGAACTCTGGCTGAACTGAAATATGTCCTAGCAGGAGACGTGTCCCTAAATTTATGGTTAAAGTTGGATCTATTGGAGCTTTACTAAAAGATGTTTGTTGCTTTGCTCTTCTGGTGTCTCAAAGAATCGCTTTAACATGAAACCATTTCCATTCACCTGCTGGTTTTTCCAGGAAGCAGTCTGCCATCAGACTCCACTCCTTGAACACTGCTTTTCACTCTGTTAGTTCTAAATCATTTTCTCTGACCAGTACACTAAAGCAAAACGATAAAAACGGATTTCTGAGTCTGTTTTTGCTTAATGAGGATAAACAATAAGGCTGTTTGATTTTTAGAGAAACAAGACGTCCATACCAGCGACGGAGAACAGTGAAGATCTCAGCCGGAAAAATGATCTAGAAATAAGTAAAAATTTCCTAAATTAAGCGTATTTACCCTTAAATTAGATAGTTTGCCAATGGAATGAGTATTTTTACTCTTAAAATAAGATAATTAGATAATTTGCACTTGAAATAAGACAATATTATAGTTTTTTCTTATTTTAAATCTAAATTATCTTGTTCCATTGGCAAAATGTGTCTTTTTACCTCCTCAATCCAAGAACAGAGGCACTTATTTAAAGACAAAATGACTTATAGAGATTTCGTTTTTTTCCAGTGTAGCTCATATGGAGGGCCCTTGGTACCTGAGGTCATTAGGTCACAGCTATGAGGCCTTCACAGGTTGGGAGGTCAGACGATGGGAACCGCTAGAGGTTCTGCTCTCTGGTATTTGCTGACACCTGGACTGGGATCCAGTGGTTTGGGCTGAACACGGAGCGTTTAGCTGCTGTGACTAGGTGAAGGCTTCTGTTGATCTCCTGGTTGCAGAGTGAGAAGGCTCCCCGTGCCGTTAGCACTCTGTCAAACTGCAGCAGGACGCCGAAGACAGAGATTAGTTGGCAGTTTGGGTGTGAAAACGCTAGATGGGAAAAAAGAAGGTGAGTCGGAGCTGTCACAGGAGAGGAGCGAGCGGAGCTCCAGCTGCGTGACAGGAAGTGGAGACACCCACTCAGGAGTGGGACCTGTTGATAACGGGGGAACCAGAGAGAAACTGACAGCAGGGGGAAATGAAAGGAAGAAGAAGAAGAAAGGGGGAAGAGCACAGCTGTGGATCCTCCCACTCCATTTTCAGCTCTGGTGTATTCATCAAATGAAAGTCAGGAAGCTATGGGAATAAAGCAGCAGAGTGACATTTTATTTTTGCATGGAAATCACATGAAGTCCTTTGTACTGATCTGTGATGTCCCAGCAGGTGGGAGGAGAAACTATTCATGCGACGACTGTAAAGCATCCAGTCAGCCGCTACAAGCAACCCTCCATGGAGACGGAGCTCACCTGCATCTTCTGCCCAAAGCTCCACTGTTCCAGGAATAACACATCCACACACTGATGGAGAAAGGAACACCATGCACGAGTTTATTTTATTGCACAAGTGGAAAGCTAATTATACCGAATCAACAAGAATAAAAGGAGAAAAGCTTTGAAACAGAAATAGTTGAAATATTCAGAGATACGTTTCCAAAATGATTTTCCTTTGTTTTGTTTTTCCAAACCATCAAAGTGATTTTCTCTTTAGTGTCTAACATTAATCAGATTTAACATAGAGGCAAGGACAGGAGCAGCAAATAAATATTTAGCTTTTTGGTTTGTACCCAAACTAATGCTAATATTAGCATTGTGATAGCAAGTAAAGCTAATGT
>NW_015150883.1:124733-126037 GCF_000732505.1 Cyprinodon variegatus
ATAAGTCCAACACTGAAACAGATGTTTAAATTTTAAACTGTAAGATATTTGGATGATGACTCCTTTAATGAATCCTAACATTTATCAGCTAATACTGATGAAAGGCCATTTGCTGTAGCCATGGTGACAGAAACCTTTCATCCTGAATGGTTTCATTACCAATTTACAAGTCATTAACACACACTCTTTTTTATAGCTTTGTACTGCAGCTTTTATTTTTATCTATCAAGGTTGGTGTGTTTGAACAATCAGGTCCGGAGCATTTGTTGTACTGCTAAGAAAAAGTTTCTCCTCAATGAGAAGAGAAATGGAATAAATGACCTGAAATATAATTGTATCGTAAACCAAACATGCCGAGCGAAGGGACGATTTGTATGACAGGTCATACTCTGACTTTAGTGGAAACACATTGGTCAGCGGTGAAATGATTAGTAATGATATTCTGATCTTTGAGGACGTTCTCTGCATGGAAGAGGATCTTAAACAGAAGAACTCTCAGTTTACTGTAACATCCTAATTAATTAAAAACACAGAGCATAGCTTTGGATGCTGCAAGGTTTAACAAAAGTCTTTCTTTTTTAAACAACCCAGTTTTTAACTCTGAAGATCAAAGTTTTATGGCACATATTTTCATTTCTGGGAAGGGAAAATGATACAGTCATGACTGATGAGATAACTAATGGCCTCAGTGATGTGCCTCCTGCCATCGTTTTCTTGTCATTTTCAACAACTATCTGCATCTCCCTCCACGTCCTTCCGACAGAGCGATAAGTCACACTTGAAGAGAGGAAGAAGACAGGACGGAGCTCCGAGGCTCCTCAGTATTAATTTTACATTTCAGATTCTGTCTGCTTCAGAGAGGAAGCTGTGTTCTTGGCTTTCTCTCCTCCTCTCCATCACTGTCACTGCTTTTCACAAGCATCATTTTTAACACATCAAATAATAGAATGGTAAAGTTCTGAAAGCACTTTGTAGGCAGAAAGACCTGCTGCATTGTCGCTGTAGTCTCTTCTCCACTTCTAATATTTATTTATTAATCTGCTGCAGATAATATCCAGAGGCGTGCTAATGTACAGCCGTTACTGAGGCAGAGCCTCTGGAGGCTGCTGAAGTTTGGAAATTGTGCATTTGGAGTCATGTATAGGATGATCCTGAGGATATACTTGTGTGCTTTCATTCTTTTATTTACCTTCAAGGCTGGACAGAAAATGTCAGGAAGGTAAACCATTAAAGAAAAAAGTCAGGTCAGAAATTCTAACTTCTGAAAGTTCTTTAAATATGAAATTATTAAATACTTTCAATTA
>NW_015150883.1:126492-130451 GCF_000732505.1 Cyprinodon variegatus
GCTAGGCTTACCGCACCAAGATGTCACTGCAGGAAGTTGTCTGGAGCGAGGCGTTACTATGGCGTATGAGTATGGACTCACGCCCTTGTTAAGTATGTTCTTGAAAAGAACACAGGAAAGTGAGATCGGAAGCATGTGGCATAAATATGGGTCAATAGGAACAGAAAAGTATTGATGACATCATCATCTCGGCTCGTCTGGAGCTGTATTAGTCTCTAGATAAAGATAGATTCTTCCATTTTTCATTTAGTAGGGGAATAATAATGAACACAGTCAGATAAACACAAATCAAATGAATATTTTGCCAAATAAAACAAAAACACTCACCATCAGAGCCAGCGGTCCTTCACACGTGGCTATGCAGAGAGAGGGCTGCTGCAGACGGGCTAACGTTAGCCCTGGCTGGTCCTGGGTTAGCCTCGAAAGGTCCGCTGGTTGCGTCGGTCCTCTCAACTTCGGAAATTCTTTTTTATCACACATTCAATCAGTAAATGGGCCATATAGTGACGCTTAAAAGTATAATGTTCTAGCCTCAAATGCTCTTAAAACATATTTTGATTAAACAACGGCAACAGAAAAAAGAAATTTCAACTTCATACTCAAAACTCTGTGAACGCTCCCTTGGAAGCTGCTGCTGCCGCAGTGCATGCTGGGACAGCTGTCAATCTGAAGAACGGGGTCGCTACCCGATCCGTACCGGTAGCACGATCCGTACCATCAGCTCATTTGCGCCTGCGCAAACAGAATAACTTCCGGGTCGCCAAAAAATAATGTAATTACGGTACTGAAAAAACTTTATTTATATCCTTAAATAATTAAAGAATACTAAACTACATCGTAAAGACAATATTGAAGACTTTTCTGGAAGAAATGGATGCTTTTTAAATTCAATCCATTGTATTGTTTGACGTAATTTTTCTGGAATAAAAATCCAAATTTTCGGGAAATGTTCCCTTATCAATGAAAAACTGCAGGTCACGAAAGGTTGTATTAGTTTTAGGTATAGATAATGACCCATTGATTATTCCTTGCTGACCGGACTTTTCCTTTAGGAATGCAGCATTGACCTTTAGTTTTAATTCAGTTTTGGTTTATTTCTATAGCACCAATTCCCACACATGTCAACACAAGGCACTCTACAGCTCACCAGTGTATAATCCATCTATGTTAGAGAACACCGCTCCCATATGCCGCACTCTGAAACTATATGCAGAACACCTGGTTTCGAAGTATAAATCAGCCTTAACACAACCATTCTCATGTATTTCTAACAATATTGAGACTTTCCACTGACTGACATTCACTTTAGATGCTGGTTTATGATTTGATGCAAAAGCCAGCAGCTGAGAGGAAGGATCTGTGATAGCGTTCCTGGTTGCCCATTGGTAGAGCAGTCTGCCACTGAGGAGAAATTGTCCAGCAGTGATTCTATCTTGATAGAGTGTAGGAGTTCACCGCCTCTGCTGTGTTCAGGGTTCCTCCTCAGATGCAGCTGGCCTTCTAACACCAAGTCAAGGAATCCCTGTTTTTCATTTTTTATCTTTTTTTTCAGCCCGGAGTGTTTCTCAAAGCACTTTAACAGTTGAAATGACTTGTGCCTGCCATGCTTCCAGGGATTTCCATTTTAATTGGCATGAAGTACCAAAGCGCCGCTGTGTTTGAGCTGCTGGGAATGGGAGAAATGCGGAAATAATGAACACATCAGCACTATATGCTTTCATGCATGCTTGATGCGCCTGCACCTTGAGCATGCTGGTGAGAGAAGCCGAGGGATTCTGTGTTTGCACGCTTGCATTTAGGAGATTTGCATTTGTATGTATATTTAAAACTCAATCCGTGGAATGTCTTAATTGGATGCATTCATTGCATAGATTGTCCATGCTTGATGAAAGGCGTTTGTGAGCTGCTGTGATTTAGGCAGCTGGTTGGTTCTGCTGCTCTGACAGCGGATTTAGACTTTGGCTTTATATTTTATTCCTTTTTACTGTGGAGAAGCTGCCTTGGTGCATGAGGATGAAGAGTTAGAGAGGATCTGAAGTCTCAGTTTGCTGTACCTTGTGACCTCTTAGAAATCTATCATCTATCTTTTTTTTAAACTTTATCTTCAAAAACAAGGCAATAAACATTGTATTATTCAATATCCATTCAGTTTATTTCTATAGTGCCAGATAACAACATGCATCATCTCAGGTCACTTTCTAGATCCAGATCAACCAGATCATCCACTCAGGTTAAAGGTTCAACTTTTTCTGTTGAAGGGAAACCAACTGATTGCATCCAGCCATTGACTCTATAGCAATCCCTCACACAGAGTATGGGTACAGAGACAGAAAAGCTCCAGCGGAACCAGAACCAGGCTCAATGTGAGCAGCAGACATTATCAGAGGAACATGTGTGTGCAGCTCAGCCATCACTTTCTACGTAATATTCCATTTATCATCTGATGTTTACGGACAATCCTATTATAGATACTCGTGTTCCTTAAAAAAAGATATAGTAAGTAAAGGAACTTCAACTTTATTTTTATGTAGATGATACATGTAAAATTTAGCTTGAATTTAACCCTTAATTGTTCAAATACCCACCTAAATGTATCACACATATAATGATTGAATCTAATAGAATGATGACAGGATCAATCCCTGTCAGCTGAGTCATTTTAAAAGATTAATATAAATCCTGATGTTAAAAGGGTTGAAGGGATTTGCTGCATTTGATTGTGAATCACAGCATAACAGGAAAGCACTAATACTCTAAGCCACAGGGATTGCTTTATGGTGTTTAAAGAAGTCATAACTTGATATCTTATATATCCATTTTTTCTGAAATTGTCTTTTTAATCAATGTAAATAATTTTTAAGTGAAAAGATCAATAAAAATGTCTCATTCTGACACCCTTTTCTCGTGCACCAGAATCTCGGGATGCACCAGAATCTGAATTGTGTGTCTTCTTCATGTTGAAGTAGCATTAGCAACATTAGCAATGATTGGTTTATCATTGTTTCCTAGTCTCTGTGAATGGCTGCAGGTGAGTCCCTGATTCAGTCTGTTAGCTGTTCTGGTTTAAACAAAGAGGTGCTTTGATTTTAATTTAAGTTCAAACACAAACATAAAGATTTTAACATGAAAAAGTTGGATTTTAGGATGATGAGTCTCTCTGTATGTGTGTATCTGTGTAGGCATGTGTATAATGTATTGTCAGGGAAATATGTCTGCCTCACTTTTGTTGAGCTGACATTTTCTTGAGGAGGAATGAGGTTCAGAAGGTCCTTCCAGGAATAACTCCCGGTAAAAGATCAGAAAATAAATGGATTTCCCTGAAAAACCATCAATCTAATCCGGCAGTAGGTCTACCTCATCTCTAGGTGTCATGATCTACGCACCATAGGCTGGATTTTTCTCCTTTTTCCACTTCACAAAAAAGCTAAAAAACAATTCAATGGACTTTGTTTCCAAGTTTGAAGACATTTCGCTTCCCATTCAAGAAGGTTTTTTTTTGTAATTGGGAACCTACTAGCACTAAGTTGCTAACTGGTTAGCAACATGCTTCCTAAAAAACCGGCCACAACCAAATGTGCTTGCAAACCTTCCTCCACAACAATCCCGCCCCCTCGATAAACGACCAATCACATTCACTATATTCACTCGTGCAAAGTCGGGCACCACTTGGGAGAATTCAGAAATGCGACGGTTGGAACAGACGCTTCCCTACGACTTTAATAAATGCTTGTTTCTCAAACTGATGCACCACAGAGCGCCACAGGAAATCATTCCTGCCTGTGGTCATTAATCTCTACAACACTTCCCTCAAGAGATTCAGACACCCCCCCTCTTTAATTGACATTTATTCATTCCTTGTACTGTTTTTGCACAACGTCACTATCTCTTTATTTGGATTTATAGTTATATAGTTATACGTATGCATTAGGGGTGTAAATCATGGCGATTCGATTCAGTAT
>NW_015150883.1:130889-138554 GCF_000732505.1 Cyprinodon variegatus
CCATTCTTGTTTTTTTTTTTTTTTTTTATGGTCGGGAGAAAAAATTTTTGTTTTTTTTTTTTTTTTTTGAGCTCGGGTGAAAAACTCAGAGCGGAATCACTGTTGGTTTTTGGGTCCTGTAGTTTTTTTGACTCGCATTATAGTGTAGGCTTCAAGGAAAAAAACTACAAAATGGCGGCACCGCGCCAGTACTGGATTTTTTTTCTTTCTATTTTATTTTATTTTTTGGCATCGATCCTAGTTTTTTTTTTTAGTTATTATTGGTTTGCTCCCGCTCCCGTCTGCTTCCGTTAATGTTTAATCCTGTACCGTCCCAATCACGTGATCGTTACTAATACTGACTCCCATCCCACGGGAATCCCGTGACACGTGGGATTCCCGAAAAAATGTCAGTCTCTAGTCCAACGTTCTGAGCTTGTGACATGAGAAGGATTCCTGGGTGGTTAGAGCAGACCCACACCAAGGAACACCATTTCCCACGACTTCTTCACCTCCACCAAAGTACCTCTGATGACGTATTAAAAGATAAATATGTTATATTTTACCAAGCATTGGTTGGTAATAAGTTTTCTATCATTGCCACGCCTTGTCAAATATTTCAAATCTGCTGCAATCTGCTGAAACTCCAGGAAATGTATGTGTTTAACATGATATGGTTAGGATTTAATAAAGGATGAATTATTCTATCTTTAAGATCTTGCTTTGGATAGTAGATCTGACGATGTAGGAAAATCGGCTGAAGCCTGTAGGTCTTTGTAATTCATCCCCAGCATAACTCTGCCTAATGAAGTCAGACACTGATTACAAGCCCCCTTCCTACAGCAAACATCAGCCCTTCTAACTCTATTTCCTCACTCACCTTATCAAGTTGCAACTGGCTAGCAGGCATGTTGTTAATATTTGATGCGATGCGCCGCTCCGCGCTAATAAAACCAACACTGCCATTGTTTCAGCCGACGTCGAATCTCCAAGGCTGTTTAGACTGAGAAGTGTGAGGCGCTGATTAAGAGGGAGGCGAAGCTTTTAAGGAAGATGTTCTAGGATAGAAATTTGATTCATGCATAATGTTAGATCTTCAAAGGAGAAGAGAGAGAGAGAGAGGAGGCTGCAGCATGATTAGGGAGGATGTCAGAGCCACAAATGAGACAGTTTTTGAAGAGGGATTTCTGGTGATTAATATACATTTCATTTCTTTACAGTAAGGCTGGACAAAATAGGAAGACGTGAGACAGAGAGGCTGACAGAGACAGAGGAACATGTTGGTCTGGAAGCACATAAATGACATATTTGGGACGTTGTTGCTGAACGATAAAGGAGGGAGAGAAAGACAGAGCAGTGAAGGTACTTAATGAAGACATTCATGCTAATTTGATTTTCACGGCTTTAATTAACCATATTTGATAGAAAATCTTAAGGAAGATTGAGAGGCAAGCTTTCCCTTTTTAAAGGGGGCTTTAATCAAACAATGGAAAAACACTTTAACGTGATTAAAGCTTGATGAACTTCCCATAACATGTTTACAGCAAATTAGATGAACCAGTTTAGATTAGGACAGAAGCAACAGTTAGAAACATAAACAGAGGAAGGGGAGAGCTGAGCTGACTTCAACAGACAGACAAATCTTTGGTCCTTTCATGTTGGTACCAGAATCAGGTTGGTAACAGAACATACAGAACATCACAAAATAAAACTTCAGAAAATTAATAAAATGTATTACTTTGTATTTTGGTATAGGGTAGCAAACATAGCTAAATTAATTTCACCAGGGATTATTAATTCAAATCAATTAAGTTTAATTATATAGCACTGTTTCACAACACGTCATCTCAAGCCACTTTGCAGAGACAATTAAATCAGGTCATCCAGTCACATTGATTCAAAGTTTTCTATCTAAGGAAAACCAGTTGATTGACTCATTGACTCGAAGGCCAAGACCAAGCATGCTTCTAGTGTCAGTGGAGAGGAAAAACTCCCTTTTATCAGGAAGAAACCTCCAGCAGAACGAGGCTCAGTGTGAGCGGCCATCTACCAGAAGACAGAAGCAGACATACAGTAAAAAGCAGAGATACAAAAGGCAGCTGTCAACCAGCTCCACAGGTTGTCCTGTCCAGGAAAAACACAGCCAGGCACATGAGCTCCGAGCCAGCTCCCATGTCAGAGGATGAAGAGAGCACATCCAGTTAGTCACAGTCAGAGAAACAGGACTACACTGGAAAACAGGCTAAGCTCCTAACCAAACAGGAACAGACCAGATGAAACTACTATGATGAGAAACATCAGAGAAAGTGTAAAGTGAGAGATTGAACTAACAAATACCACAGAATGGGATAATAGAGATAGAATGAAGCATAATGATGAAAGGGGTCCCTATGTCCTCCAGCAGTCTAAGCCTATAGCAGCAAAACTATAGAGATAGCTCAAGATAACATGCCTGTGGCCATGATCTTGAACTTGAGTTAATCGATTTACTCCATTTGGTGGAAGCATCATGGGATGCTCTGATTTAGAAAGTAGCAAAGAAGGGAAGCTGAGGGGGAAATGAATGGAGCTACGTCTAAAAGAAACCCTCAGGGACCACATGAGGCTGAAAGGTTCCTCCTTCAGCAGGACAGATTGAACATAAGACTACCACACCACCGAGGTGGCATGGTCTCCTCTTGGGTTTGGGGCTCCTGGTCACTTCCTGATAGACATTAGTGTTGGCTCAATCAATTGCATTGTAAGGTGATGACTGTCAGAAGGACTCTCCGTCCACTTCCTGCCTCCTGAACAGCTAGCAGATAGTGTAGCTTCACTGAAGAGGAACCAGCAAACTGCTGGATCTTTAGGCCCCTTCATGCCGTCTGCTCTGGACCTGGTGGACTGAACAGAATAGAAGATAGGAGTCAGAATGATGATGATGATGATGATGATGATGATGATGATGATGATGATGATGATGATGATGATGATGATGATGATGATGATGATGATGATGATGATGATGATGATGATGATGATGATGATGATGATGATGACCATCATCATTAATTATACATAATGTTTGGTAAATGTGTGATTTTAGCGAATTGACTGAAATCAAGTTATTCATATTAAACACCTTCATGGATTGTGTTTTTTCTAAGTCTGTTTTTGTTGTATTTTAGCTCATTTTATGCAATAAAGGCCACATTAAACAGGAAAGAATCCAGTTTGTGGTTTAATGGAAACTTTACAGGATCTTGTCTTTAACTCTCCTTTGGTTCAATGCCTAACGAAGCTTTACCGACAAATTCCTCGTCTTAATGTCTGTTATTTCGATTTTCATCCACACTTGCAGCTGACTTGGACAGATTGAGAGGATATAAACTGCAGTGGATGCTGATTGTGTTTGATGCTATTCCTGTCTGTTTAGACTGGATGTGTAACCCCGTCACACTTAGGCAAGAGATAATCTTTTCAGACCATCAACCCTAGCCAAACCTCAGATCAGGATTTTTCTTTCAAATGTCAAGATATATACGGCCTGATAATCTTATAGAGTGTCTGGAGCCTGGGGGAAATAGATTAGATGGCCCGTGGGTCAGATAGATGCTGCCATTATAGAAAAGGTTGGAAGAACTCCAACAGCTCGGAGGATGCCAGCGCCTGTGCTTTAAATATGTATATCTTCAGACGAGAAGGAATGTGAGCAGAGATAAAGTCAATGTGGAGCATAAAACACTTAGAGAGCGTGAGTCAGTGTGATAGAAACACATCCTGTTTAATATTCGCCTGTAAACAGGCTGCTTTCTGCTTTAATGCAAACGTTTAAAGGACCCAGCATCATAACTCTACATGGACGCTCAGATGAACTCCTGCTTTTATTCCACGCAGATGAGTGAAAATGCTTTGATTCACAGCCTGTCGGTTTCAAATGGTTTGGGGTTTTTAATGGATGTTTGTTCAGATTGAAGACTCATGAAGGGGAAACATTTCAGAGGTTTTCTGATGATCAGAAGAGCTGTTTGGGAGGGTTTGTGACCTGATGCTCTGACCTGCAGGAGGGAGACATCAGAGAGAAGCTCTGACTGTTCCTCCAGCCCAACCCCGACACCAGATAAAGGATCTGATGGTTTACTCCATTACCGGACACTTGTTTTGGAAACACAAAACATCACCGTTGCTGAGTTTGTGGGAAGTTTCCTCAGGTTCCTGTTCTCCTCTGACAGGAGCTTTCAAAGTGGAGAGTGAGCTTGCTTGAGGACCCAGATGCAGAGATGAGTTCTTGTAGGGTTAATGAAAAAACTGAGGCAAATATCCAAAAACAAAAAAAAATACTGGCAACCAAAAAAAAAACAGCAAACATCAGGGAAAACTCAAGAGGGGAGCCAGAGACAAGGAACCAGCACTGAAGAACAGAACAGGGAGAGTATGGGTGCTTCTGTTAGGACTCCTGTCTGTGTGGTTTGCGTGTTTGTCTTCCTTCCTCCACCAGGCGGCGCCTGGTCCTGATTCACCTCATCACACACCTGCAAAGGGTTACCTCGTTAACGTAGCGCCCTTAGCTGCTGACTGCCACTAGCTCGACACCAGAGTGTTTGCCAGTTTGGGGTACTCTAGCCAAGCTGAGTTTTGCTGAGTCAAGCTGAGTTTTTGTCAACCTGAGTTTTAATCTTGCTATTTTTGTCTTTGCCTCTCGGCAGGAAGTCATCCTGCAAACTGGACTTTTCAGACCTTCTCTCCCTAGAAGCCTCAAACTGAGCTGGGGATTCAAACTAGAGGTTTGGATCCATTTTCCTCCAAGGGGTCGTTTGAGTTTCACACTGAGCAAGGGATTCATCTACACCACAGTCCGTTCAAGTACCGCAGGAAATCTGAGTGGCAGCCAGTTTCTCTGTTCTTCTACAAACAACCGCATTCTGGCTAAACCCTGTCCACCCTCCACCGAATGAGACAAACACTGGAACAGCCCCAGACCAACTGGAGTCAAAGAGTCAACCACTTTTCCAGAACTGTGAGTCTGTAAACCATTTCTCCTCTTCAAGTTCGAGAATCAACTTTCCCACTGAACCTGAACTAACCGCAGTGCCTTCTCCTCACCTTTCAGTTCCGGTTGAGCAGTGTTCAGAGCTACACTGGAATCTCCACAAGCTTCTCAATAAACCTGTTAAACTTTTTCCCTGGTCTCTCTGTAATGGTTTCTCTGCATGTGGGTCGGAGCTCTTGATAAAATCATGACATCTTCCTTCTTTTTGCCCGATTTGAAGGATGGGTCCGGTGTATCCTATCAATCCTTGGTTATCCCAGGATTCATCACGAGACCAAATAAGCCGGTTGCTCCGTGATAAGAGGAGAAAGGTGCTTGGCGCAAACAGAGGTGAATATTCGAAGTTTAGTTACATGTAATATAATACATATGAATAGTCCCGTGTGAGACTAATAAAGATAGTTGTTAGAATGGAGCACAGTCAGATATGTGGTGCCAATGTTTGGTTTATCTAAAGGGTTTTATCTGTCACTGTCTAAATGGGTTTGGCTGTAATTTAAGGACAGGTTCTAATATATCTGGATTTTTATTTTTTAATTGCTATTATGCACAATTTTGCTTAACTAAGTATTTGTTGTTGTTCAATATAAGATATTTTGCAGATATATTTACTATACATACTTTATGTGAGTCGGGCAATTGTCTATATGCCAAACTGAATGATTGTTGTTCTCTACTTAGAAAAACAGTTTTATTCCAACTTCACCACTTTATTTTGCTCAATGACATAATGGACGGATGTTAGATGTTATGACATGACCAGTTGCAAAGCCTTTTATTTATTTATATTCAGGATCCAACATTAGGTCAATAACATGCAGTAAAATACAGTGATTTTCAAATTAATGCGCATCAAAACTATTGATTTAAAGAATTGTGTTTCTTTTAATGGCAGAATAATAAGCAGAATGATGGGATTCAGATTAAAGTTGATATGTTATTGATCCCAGATTCAACAGTTCTCCTGTAAAAACAGTGGTAAGCTTTTATTTTTCTGTTCCGTGTCGCCTCCAATGCGGCGGACAGGATATGAAATGAACAGAGAAGGAGGTGGTTCCTTTCAGGATCTTCAGACACAAGAATGTCTGGAAAGCGTGATTTTAAAGGAGCGCTTATCAGCCGCTCGCTGGGCAGCGGCCCAAAGAGTGGGCTGCAGAAGATTAGACTGAATCCTTGATTCTCTTTTCAGCAACAGTTGATGCGTTTTAACCAGCAAAAGTCTAATTTAGCTATGAGCTATGAGGCTCTGCCAAAACACTTGATGTCCCTGCTATGCAAGATAAAGTACAGAAAGCCAGCAGGCTAGTGTGCTCCTCAGATGGATCTCTGAACAGCTTAATTAGTCCGTCGCTTTATCTGTCCTGAAAAAAGAGGAAGAATAGGATGTTTTGATCTTAATGGATCAGAGGGATTTAAAAACTCTTTTGAATCCAAAAGCCTGTAGACTGACATATTTACAGGATGTAGCAGAAAATCCTTTTTATTTTGGATGATTTGTTTCAGACTGCAACAATTAATCACTTTGTTCCAGATGTAACGCACTGTAGCCCGATCTTTAAAAGGTTTGCATTTATAGAAGCTGTGCAAACTTGTTAGCAAACACAAAGCTGATCTCCAAAGCAGGAGCAGTACGAATAACGTAGTTTAATCTGAGCAGAAGAGCGTCCACAAACGTTTTTTTGCATGTGTGTCTTTATGAATATGCAGATCATATTTCAATTATTAAAATGCACAAATGTTTAGAAATTATTCTAGTTATTCCAGAAGTAGTTTTTTGAAAATCAACTACAAACACATACAAACATTGGTGCAGTCATGTTTGCCTCAAGAAGGCATTAGTTTGAAACAAAAACAGATAAGGGAGAGTCTGTATTTGAGGCCAATCCCAATATGCCCCATAGCTGTAACTTTTCAGCCTTCCAAAAAAAAGTTAAAATCAATCCACTGGACTTTGATTTCAAAGTTTTAAGCCATTTTGCTTCCCATCCAGGAAGCTTTTTCAATTCAATCGGGTATGGCAGGCTATCAAAGACCTCAACAACTCATCATTACTTAGGGGTGGACATGTTCTCTCAGTTCAGTTTGCATGTTTTCTAAGCCAAAAAAAGGCTTTATTGGGCTGCTGTATAAAGCTTGGAACTCAACGCTAATTCTGACATTTTGAATGTTAAAAGCTTCCTGGATGGAAAGCAAAATGTCTTCCAATCTGGAAAACAAAGTCCAATGGTTTGTTTTTGAACCATTTTTTAAATGAGCTGGATGACTGAGAATCTTCACCAACATTTTCAGCCATACCCCTAAATCTGGAACATTCCATTCAAGGTAGTAGCGTGGTAGTGGTAGTAGTGTCCCATTTTTCTTTGCATCAACGAGGGGTAATGGGAATGGCTCTACCCCTTAAAAATGAGGGATTTCACATGCTGACTTGCCAAGAAGGTCCAGAGAAATTTTCACAGAAAACATTAAGTTTTTTTTTTTAATTTTTACTTTTGAAAGCCAAAAAAGGCTGTTGTGTTCTGGTTTCATCAGTTTCTCCAGCGGTTAGTTGTGATGGCGATTTTTCGCTCAGATAGGTACAGCAGGTTATCAGTATAAGAACACCAGCAGAGAGAGCACCACATATATGAATAGGTGTCAGGTCTAAGCACCTGAAACAT
>NW_015150883.1:138849-142145 GCF_000732505.1 Cyprinodon variegatus
ACCAGTGGGAGAGGCCACAGCTAACTGTGGCTAACTGTGGTGGATAGCAGCACAGTCTGCAAGGCAGAAAGAACACTGATGGAGAGACTTGCATCTCTTCTCCTAACGGTGGGACGTATCTTATGTATCTGCATATCTAAATATGAGATTGTTTACGGAACTAAACTTCAACTATGCAGCCAAGGGTGTCCCGATTCCTAGGGAAGATCATGAAGCCCCAACCACTGTGACTTTGATTCCAGGGTGAGTGGGTAGTGGGTGAGGGCTAGTGATATTAGATGAAAGCAGAGGGTTGGGATTGGGACGATCTGTGAGAACGTTCCAAGGTTTTATAATTGATTAATATTTCATTTTTTAATCTAACTTTGTTCTTATTAATAGTAACTGAAACTGCCAGCTGCAGACACAGCCTGCTGTTCAAAATGAAGCAGAATCAAACCAGCTTGTTCTTAACTTTTGAAATGTTTCTATCCCCAACATCACGTCATCTTACTGTGGGATTTTTTCTTCAGCTAATTTAGATATAAATTCACTGAAAATAAGGTCCAGTGTTCAATAAAAAGGGAATCAGCTCCTGGGTCTGCTAACGGCTCAGTTAGATGAATCTATGTGTCTGAATCAGCTGAAAGATGTAACTCAGGAGCTCTGATAGAAGCAGAAACTGAGAGGAAATGATCTCTCTTTCAGAGCCGCTCAGGCAAAACCTCAACTTTGAACCTGTTGAAAAGATTGATGGTCTCAGAAAGTGCAGCTGCTCTGCTCTGACTGCTGGAGATGTAAGATGGCAGAATGGTGGGTTCTCTGAGTGACCTGGACAGAGATTCAGAGAATGATGCCACTCATGCTCTGCATCTACTCTCCACAAACCAGTTGCAGTCATTTTTCAGACACTCCAATGATCCAGAACCTGGTGCCAGGACTTGGCTGAAGGTTCAAGCTCAGTCTGAGCCGATTCTGGGCCTCAGCCACTGTGAAGTCATACCCAAGATGGCAGCACAGAGACTGTAGAGGGATTTCCTCCATACAAATATTCTCTGACTATTTATTTTCCACAATTTTTTTGTTCAGTGATGATTTGAACAGGCTTATAATCTGAAGAGTTATCAGTCTAGGTAAAAGATATTAAAAACAGCAGTATTGATCAACGTTCTGAACAAAAGGGATGAAAAATTCACACATAGAATATAAAAACAATCACATTTACAAACAAATAGGATAAAATCAGAACTATAAAACAATAAAGCAAGCAAAATGTAACCAAAATTCTAAAGTTAAACAAAAAGCTCATGATTGCTTTAGGCTGATGAAAAATATATAACATTAGCATGGTTAAACAATTAATGTTTAGAACTATTTACATCCAGTTACCATGCCAACACCAACCTGAAAGGATTCTGCACCAATAGAAACGGTTAGTAGAAGTTGGTGAGAAGGAGCTCCGGCATCTCCTGTATTAGCTTAGTGACAGACAGGAAAAATGGCTTCTTCTCTGCCTTACATTTCTCTGGTTCAAGACAGAAACAAGGGCAAAATAAAGGAGAACATCTGTAGCGCGTCTGTGACACTCAAAGGTCCAATATCTGTTGTTTTCAAGCCTTTCAAAGTCAACTATAAACAGCATTTTTTAGCATGACAGAGGATTGATTTCTTTATGAAACCTAGTCCTTTCCTTTAAGTGCAAAATAAAAACTCTTGCCTTTAAAGTGAAGCTGGCTCTCCCTGTCTGGGTGCCCCCCATTACACGACAATAAAGATAGTGTCCTTAAAGCGTGGTTATAGGTGCTTCCTGGAGATATTCTCTTCTGCTTGTTTTCACAGTTCAGGCAGGTTCTGCTTTGTAGACAGTAGAACTCTTTGAGGATTACTCAGACATGCATGGATAGAGCTAAACCCTCATGGTGCTTCATTTAAGGCCAGAACACACAAAATCCAATTTTGGGTCTGATCTGATAAAAAATCATGTCGGACAATGCTGCGGTGTTTAGCGCTCATTGAAAGTCAATGAGAATGGTAACACCCAACATGATTTTACTCAAGGGGCTGCATAGGTCCGACTGAGATAGACCCCAGGTCTATTTTAGTTGGACTACGTAGCAATTCAGCAGCAATTTTATGGGTGTGACAGGAAGAGAGATGCGGTTATAAAGAAAAAACACATCCGCTTTGGTGGAAAATACCAAAATAAAATTTGCTTTGCATGGGGAAAGAGTGACTTTTGGAGTCGCACATCGCGTATATAGTATGCAGCATAGACTTCTGCAAAGAAAATGAATGATTCATTAGAAAAAAGAAAACTTTACCCATGATTAGAGCTTAGGACGATAGAAAACGGAGGGACAGAAAGTGCAGTTTATCAATCTCCTTGAAAAAAATAATAACAAAACGGATAGTGTAAAAAAGTGATCCTCTTTGAGAATCACAAAAAAACTAAATAATGAGGGGCAGGCAGAGCAGGTAAGCACAGCATATCTCCCACTTCTTAATAAATTTTTTTTTTTAAAACTGATAAAATTCCCAGGGCCTTCTATTAAAATACCTCTCTGCCTCAATCGGCATATAAACCGTTTCTTTTTTTCTTTAGATGTAGATCTCTGTATGTTTTTAATACACTAACATTTTCTATCTGTTCTGGTTTGAGATGCTGCACAGACTTGAGAAGGGAGGCATTATTTATAGAATACGCCTGTGTTTTTTAAATTATTTTGTAACATTGCATAATCTGGCCAATTCAAATGTTGGAAATTGTTTTATTTTTTGTGTAGCACAGAGAGAGAAGTGAAAAAAATCTGCGCAGATCTACTCACCCTGCCTAGTCGGAGCCTCTCTATATACAGTCAGTATGACGTGGAAAAAAATCGGATTGGAGAAAAAAAATTTGTAGCGCATCCCAATGTGTTCAGGCCTTTAGATGAGGAAACAGCACAGCAACAATTGTTGTGTCAGGATATTGGCCCTTTAAACTACATAGAGTTTTCTGCTTCTCTTCTAGTCAGGTAAGAGAAATGTGTGTCAATGCTTATCAAATTGTTAGCATTAGCATTAGCAGACCTGGAAACCCAGTGGCAAACAGTACAGAATAAAAAGCAGTGTGCCAGTTACTGGTCAGGAGGAGATAAACTCCTATCACCTTTAATGTATAAAAGATATTTTCAATTCAATTCAGTTTATTTCTATTGCGCCAATTCACAACACGTCATCTCAAGGCACTTTACAGTTCACCAGAAGGTAAGGAAAACCAGTTAATTGCATCGACTCCTTGACTCGAATACAATCCCTCACACTAAGCATGCTTGTAG
>NW_015150883.1:142475-146222 GCF_000732505.1 Cyprinodon variegatus
TCTCCAGGATGGAGTCACAGCCAAACAGGAACAGACCAGATGAAGCTACGACGGGAAAAACAGAGAGAGCAGAAGGTTAGAATGTTGAAGTAGCAAATATCACAGAGTGGGAGAATAGAGATAGAATGAAGCAGAATGAGGAAAGGGGCCCCTATGTCCTCCAGCATTCTAAGCCTATAGCAGCATAATTATAGAAATAGCTCGCAATAACTTTGGTGCGATTATGCTCCTGAATTTAACCTATTTACTCCATTTGGTGATGGAATTATCACTTATTAATCGTTTTATCAAGGTTGTGAAGCAGCGCTCGGTTGTATTTAGGGCTATAAGAGGATAGGGTCAGATGAGATGCTAGCTTTACAGAGTTTGACTTTGTAAATAAGTGTCTTCATGTAGGACTGGTCTTTCTCTTTACATCCCAACAGTCTGTGGTTTATTGTTCCAAGACCACAGAGAGGTCCTCATTAGGCCCAACTCCTGTAAAGTGTAGTTGATTTACAACATCCATTACTGAGACTCCGCATCATCCTCATCATCAGCTGAGGAAGCAATCAATGGTTTTATAGAGTGAATAAAGCAAAGCAGTGTGGAGCAGTGGTGTAAGGCGGCAGCTCCACCTCCTGCTGTGAGAGCAGGTTGGTAGGCTGCAGAATCAGACCTGGCTCTATGCTGCCGCCCACACTTCATGACTCACAGCCTCGCTGCACAATGGAGCCTCTCTTTGCACCTATCACCTCTAATACTCTTATGTCTTCTGTCATTATCAGCGCATACCGATATGTGCCTCTATTCATCCACAGCGGCACGATTCACAGGAACCATCAGAGCAAACTGCTGCCCCTCTCCGCTCACCCAAACCCACTCCTGTTTCTTTTCTTCCCTCCGTTCCCCCAGCAGACGGGGGGCATTCATTATTTGTCCCCTAAACCACAATGTTTTCCTTTACCATGATTTATAAATAGGATGCAGATTAGCATATCAAAAGACACCATGGCAGGGAGACGGGGGAGACGGGGGAAAAGGGGAGACCAAAGACACAAAAAGACGAAGGAGGAAGAAGGCAGATGAGTTTCTGGATGGAGCTCAGGTGTCATTCAACCTGCGCGTTGATGAAGGGGATCGCTGTCAGACGCCGCTTTGAAGTGGAGGTTTAACTTCTAGTTGTTAGCGTGTTATGCTAATTAGAACGAGCTGTTTAACATGTTTCAGAGCGACAGAGACTGGAGGCGTAGGACTCAACAAAATGTGTCCTGTTGATCGAGAGCAGCCAGTAAAACATCAGTCACAGGGGATTTCTGCTCATCCAAATCTAACATCTTTTATTTTGGTAACTCTGTGATGGGTAAAGGTGAAATATATCATCTACTCTCACATCTCTGATGTCCTAATATATAAGAGACACAGACCAACCTGAGCCTAACTTTGACAAGCAGTCGGATTTTATCTAGACTTTACTTAGACCCTCTAAGTTTGAGCTTGTGTTAAGAAAAAAGTATTTTCAGTCAACATGCAGACATATAAAGGCTACTTCTGTGTTTCTTTTTACATCAACACCCAGTATCAGTCCACTGAGTTGAATTTATATGGTTAAATCCAAGGCGACTACTATGTAGTCTTCCCATAGCTTCCTACTGCACAGGTATTTTTATATCGAAGGAAAATATATACTATATAAAATGTTTTTTTTGTACTATATACACTCTTTTTATATTGTCTGTTGTGTTTTTATCTTTAATGGCATCTTGCTTTAACTCTTTGTACTCGCTACTGGAACCAGAATTTCCCTGAAGGAGTAATCCTAAGGGATGAATAAAGTTGAGTCTAAGTCTAAATCAGAGGTCTTCAAAAGGGGGTCCGCGACCCCTAGGGGGTCCACAGAGGTACTGCATGGGGGTCACGAAAGTTTTGGTTGATTAGACTATTTATTATATCCCCCCAGTCATTTTTCCAACTAATCAAAATGTTTTTAAATCCACATTAACATGAAATCAGCACACTGTAGTAAACAGATAAATGGAGGCAGAAGATGTCTTTCAGTCATCAATGCCAGGGGCGGTTCTAGACCAAATGTACCAGGGGGCCAGCAGGGGGCCAGAGTGTTTTCATGGAGTAGCAAAAAAGCATGAAATGAAAAAAAAAACGCAAGGGATTCAATATATTAAGATAACTGCATGAAGTAACATTTCTATTCAATTAGGTTTACTGTAATTGAAATTCTATGTCTTAATATACATTCAGAATTTAGGAATTTTACATATTTTTGACTTAATTTAAGTTCTAATTACCTTTTTCTATAAAATCTGAATTAGAACTGAAGAAAAATTTATAAATTCAGCTGTAAAAATTAGAGCAATTTGTTTTGAAAAAAAAAAACATCTACCAGATGAAAAGTGGGATCCTATCTCAATACCACTGAAGCTATCACCTTATTGTTTTATAAATAATTAGTAAAACAGAATTTGTAAAGTCTTACAGTATGTCTTTAGTACAGGTCTAGAACCGCCCATGATCAATGGACACACAGGAGCTCTTTCAAGCTGGGCACCGTTTCAGTCACAACACCTGTCCCATCAACCAGGAATCAGAAATACTTTAATAATCCCAGGGAGGAATTACTTTAATTACATTACTCCATCTGTAATAGAGGGACTATAGGACCACAATATATATATAATTAGGGGGTCCCTGCTCCATCTCGCCGTCAGTTTGGGGGTCCTTGGCCAGGAAATCGTTGGAGACCCCTGGTCTAAATTACAGTAGAGACCAACATGAGTGCCTTCTGACTAAAGACACGCTTCTTCAAAGAGGATAAAAACAAAAGAGAGCTGCTCTGTGATCCTCTGTAAAATAAACATAAAAGAGACAAAACACATTTAAAGAACAAATAGTAAAAAACAGGTTTTAATAGTAACATATATCAAGCAAAACAGTAATGTTTATGAATTAAATGTACTGTCTGACATTTTAAGAAAATTAATAAAATATCTGTAACTTATTGTGATTTACTTCATATTGCTAATGTTTTGTCAATATAAACATCAATACACACTAGTAAAACGTAAGACCTACCCTTAATAGAAAAAAGGGGCATGAAAAGGGTTTAGAATGAGCTGAATTAAATTATTTTCTCCCAAAAATGTTTAAATGTGACTTTAAAGAGAATTTCAGAGGGATTTTATGAGTAAAATACCAGGTTATGACTCCTTTAAAGCTACGTCTCGTAACCAGAGTGAACCTTCATCGTTGTACATGTGTGAGCAGAGGTAGTGTGACCTGAACTGGAAACTGGGGCTTGTTTTGTTTCGCGTGGGCCTGGGCCCACTGGGACACCGAGGTACGTCTGAGCCAGATCAACATCTGCCATTATCTCTCTGCCTCTCTACGGACACAGAGGAGGACCGGCGGCCTGAACCCAGACAGATTCATATTGAACACAGCTCAACGTATCCAAAAAGAGGAAATTCTTCAGGCAGCATGTTCTCCTCTGTTTTCAACCCCTCTATCTGACACCAAAGCCTTGCTATCCTTACCTCTGATTTTCTGCATATTTCCATCTGCTCTCCACATCTCGGTTTGTAATAAACAGGATTTGTAGCTTACGCCACAATGCCTCCTGGTAAATTAATGAATAGCTATCAGATACTGCAGATTTATGGCAAACTTGCTGGCATGGGGAGTGTCTCTTTACCTTTCACCGCAGGTTTAGAGACATAGGAAGGCTGCTTCATCCTCACTGTTGAAGGTATC
>NW_015150883.1:147712-151133 GCF_000732505.1 Cyprinodon variegatus
CGTAACCAGAGTGAACCTTCATCGTTGTACATGTGTGAGCAGAGGTAGTGTGACCTGAACTGGAAACTGGGGCTTGTTTTGTTTCGCGTGGGCCTGGGCCCACTGGGACACCGAGGTACGTCTGAGCCAGATCAACATCTGCCATTATCTCTCTGCCTCTCTACGGACACAGAGGAGGACCGGCGGCCTGAACCCAGACAGATTCATATTGAACACAGCTCAACGTATCCAAAAAGAGGAAATTCTTCAGGCAGCATGTTCTCCTCTGTTTTCAACCCCTCTATCTGACACCAAAGCCTTGCTATCCTTACCTCTGATTTTCTGCATATTTCCATCTGCTCTCCACATCTCGGTTTGTAATAAACAGGATTTGTAGCTTACGCCACAATGCCTCCTGGTAAATTAATGAATAGCTATCAGATACTGCAGATTTATGGCAAACTTGCTGGCATGGGGAGTGTCTCTTTACCTTTCACCGCAGGTTTAGAGACATAGGAAGGCTGCTTCATCCTCACTGTTGAAGGTATCCTGTAGACCTTTATTAAAGAACTCACCATATTAACAATTGTTGTTATTATCATTAAAGAACAAACTGTACGCCGGTATCCGAGCCCAACGCCATGACTGTGAAGTTGAGCTAGCCACGGTTAACTACTACGAGTGATTCTAGGAGTATAAGCCATCTGCTACTTCTGATTGAGCGGCGCGAGGCACTGCGGGACAGGAACCGTGTTCGGACAAACAGGGCAACAGCTATGGCAACTTCTATGAAGTTCAAGAAACACTTATATTAACAATTCCAAATTAATCATAAACAATTACATTTCTTAATGTCAATTCGGCCATGGCTTGTAAATTTCGTCTGGTCTCAGTCTCGTTAACAGAAATCATTTTTCATTCTGTCATATTTTTGTTTTCTGGAAATAACTTCTGTGCTTCATCGCCTTGTCATCGTCACGGGAAAAAGGGGAGTTAAAGAAATACTTTCGTCATCGTCCTGGTTGACGAAATGAAAACACTTCTGGTTGAGCAACACTGGATTCTTCACAATCCCCTCAATAAACCTGTTTAAACTTTCCCCTGGTTTCTATCTGTATTGTTTTTTCTGCTTATTGGGTCAGACCTTAGTTAAATCATTACATGAAGTGCATTTAGCCTTTATTTTTAGTAGGTAAATCAGATTATTTGCCAATGGAATGAGTATTTTTACTCTTTTAATGAGAAACTTTATAATAATATTCATTTGAAATAAGACAGCACAATTACTTTTTCTTATTTTAAATTTAAATTGTATTATTCCATTGGCAAAGTGTCTCACTTACCTCCTCAATTCAATAAAAAAAATGCCCTTATGTTAAGAGAAAATTACTTGAGTGAGATTTGATCTTTTTGCAGTGTTTGTAGGCAAATCCTGCTGTCGAAGCAGAGCTACGAGCTGATTTACCAGAACCTCGAGCACTGCACATGTGCAAACAAAGGAGTTCTTCTTTTTCTTTTTCCAGAACGACGAGTCTGACCAGAGCCATCTCTCGGCGCTGAGTCCTATGGGTTGTTATTGGGCTGCACAGTGTGAGAACATGAATCGAGATTTCATTCTAAAGTTTTAGCTGTAGCTGCATGCAAAGATTGAAGATTCAGACAGAGATATTCTATCTAATGTAGCATAGAATAAAGGAATTTATTGAAAAACACTGTTGGAAAAAAGACTGATTAAGGTTTGATGCAAACACTGAGTAACAAATCAAATTGATTGAAGACATGAGATCCTTGGTCCAAAACATTCAGGGATCAGTTTTCATTCACTTCAATACCAGGAAACAAAACTTTGGAGCTGATTTATCACTTCCTCTGATGGTGTGTAGAGCTGGAGGCGGCGTGTCGGCGCCCTGACGCCACCTGCTCTGTGCAGCGACTCATCACGTTAGCTTTATTAAAATCAATGGGAGAATTACCTCAGAGGGCTGCTGTTAAACTTCAGGTACACTCAAAGTTATCTGCTTTGACTTTCTTCTCTCACGTCCTTCCATCACTGCTGTTCCTAAACGATTTCACATTTTGAGTGAGACTTTTAGGGGTGTCAGAGTACAGAGGAAGTATGCTGGATCCAACCATCCAACTTCTTTCCACCATCTTAATGTGAAGAAAGAAGAGATAAACATGGTTGCCATATGTGCTCTGGATCTTTGTCTCATTTCTGACTTTCTTCTAACTCTATGATTTCTGAGACTTTGTTTTTCCACGTCTACCGACATTTTGGCAGTTTATCATCTGTTCTAAAGTTCGTCTACAGCAGAAAAAAATTACTTTGTTTGCATAAATTATTAGACTATTGGCTGCTGTCTGATGGACATCATCAATTCCTCTTTGTTTCCTCCTTTAAAAGCCCATCAGCCTCCGCAGCTAAAATGTTCTCCATCCCTGGTATTTGATTGATTGATTGAATGATTGATTGACTATTGATCTCATAGTGGAGAAATGTACTCCTTGCATCAGCTCGAATAGTCAAAAGTAAAATAAGAAGGTGCTAAAGGTAGAAAAAGGTGCATGGGGTGTATCCTTTTTTTTCCAACTTCTTTATTGTCATCACACCGTCACAAGTACAGAGCGACAAAATGAACTCTCTGCATCTAACCCATCCCCTTGGGGAGCAGTGGGCTACCATTGTGTGGCCCCTGGGGAGCAGTGTGGGGTTAAATGTCTTTGCTCAGGGAGCCAGTGTGGCATTCTGTGGGAGTGGGGTTTGAACTCAGAACCTCTGAAACCCGAGCACAATGCCTTAAACCAGTCAGTGTATTCTCATTATCAGTTCGTATGAAATCGCACGAAAAGTTGTGCACAGTAATTTCGTACGTTTTTGACATTTTTTTCGTCGTATTTCGTCGTATTTTTACGTTTTGCCTCAAGACGAGATATCCTTCCGCATGCGCATCTTACGCACCATTCAATGACATAGAATTTAACATACAATTAACCCTATCCCCCAACCAAACCCTAACCCTAAGATACAAAACAGGAAGCAACGTAGTTAGAGACATAAAGAAGTGATTATTGCACTGTTTTTCCCAGTTTTACGTCCGTCCGCGGATCTGCTTTTTTCGTCTGTCTGGCTACACATGCGCACTGATCTGTTTTTTCGAGGAAAAACGTCAAAAACGTACAAAATACTGTGCATAACTTTTTTTACAATTTCATACGAACTGATAACGAGAATATGTTGAACCAGGGGTCTTCAACATTTTCCAGGCCAAGGACCCCCAAACTGATGGTGAGATGGAGCAGAGACCCAATTATACATATTTTGTATGAAATTGTGTTATATCAAACTCTATTACAGATGTAGTAATGCAATGAAAGTAATTCCTCCCTGGGATTATTAGAGTATTTCTGATTCTGATTCCTGGTTGATGGGACAGGTGTTGTG
>NW_015150883.1:153986-188732 GCF_000732505.1 Cyprinodon variegatus
ATTACTTTTATTTTTTCACTGATTAACGCTAAATTCAATAAATCAACGCAAAGGTATTAGTTTTCGATATAGATAATGATCCATTGGTTATTCCTTGCTGACCGGACTTTTCCTTTAAGGGGAGTTGAGACTGATTGAGAGCAGCGCTCTGGGTCACATGACCATTCAAATAGGGATCAACCCTCTGAGGTCACAGAAAGTTTGTGAGGAGAGCAGCACAGAGGAGCATCGATACGCAGCAGGAGATGAAAATGCAGCTGATGGATCATTGGATGGATCTGAAATGAAGCTGATACACTGGAAAAATTATCTAGAAATAAGTAAAATGCCTTAAATTAAGTTTATTTACCCTTAATTTGAGCAGGTAAACAAGATGCTTTGCAAATAGAATGAGTATTTTTACTCTTGAAATAAGATATTTAGATAAAATGTACCTGAAATAAGACAATGGAATTATGTTTTCTTATCTTTCAATGTAAATTGTCTTGTTCCAGGCAACGGCTCAAACTCACTGCTTTCTCCAGAAACAGCGTGGAAGAAAATCCTGATGCAGGTCTGAACAGTCTGAACATGTTCAGGAAGGAGACAGCGTCTCTGCACTGCAGCGATTCTTCTCTACCTCCAGTTTAATGAGAAAAAACATCTCTGCAGATGGCAGATTAAGGTCTTTCTACAGGGTCTCTGTGTGAGTTAGATTTGGGCTTTGACTAGGCCATTTCATCACATGCTTTGATAGAAACCAACCCATAGCAGCCTAGGCAGTGTGTTTATAGGTGTCCTTCCGCTGGTAGTGGACAATCACTCCACTCTAAAGTCTTTAACTGGTTTCTTTCTATCATAGAATCAGGATATAGATCAAACTTCCAGCAATGATCACCTTAAAACATTCTTTACTTTCATCTTTAAAGTCTGATTATATGTATAAAATACTGCTGTTATGAATAAAAAACAAAGAAATGAAAGACAGAGTCTGCATTTTTTCACTTTCAGAGCTGCTTTATAATGGGACCTGTTTCTTCTGCTTACATTAGTCTGTCATAACCTGCAGAGCGGACGTAGAATGACGGAGCGCAGACCCGCCGCACGTCCAGCCTCCAGACCGGACCCGGAGCAGCCTGACAGATTGTGGAGGAAGCTTAGTTTCCAGCATCAAACTCATTATTGCTTCTTCTGTTTCAGGATGTTAAACTGTTCAGGTTTGGGATTTTCTTCCTGTTGGAAAAAAGAAACACAACAGAAATAGATTGGATTACAGTGAGTATTTTACAAGAAAACTAGAAAAAAATACATTTTAACAGATGTGATTAGATTTGATTGGATTAGTTTTCATTTTGAGCAGCAGCTGAGAGAAAGGGGAATAAAATGCAGATGAGAAACGAAGCATAACCAGGAGGTGAGAATGTTCTCACCTCTGAGTGGGATGCAGTTACCTTTCTGTCCACATGAGGGCAACACATCCCCCACTAAAGTCTGCAGCTCAGGAAGCTCTGCCAGCTCTAACTTTATTCTCCTCCAGAGGAGAACAAAGCAGGATCCAATGTGGGATTTGGTAAGAGAGACACATCGGATTGCTTTGGGTTAATCCACCCAACCGGACTCCAGCGGGCCGAGCTGCCTGTTTGGACATAGGAAGCATCGACTCATCCTCATGGCCAGACTACAAATGGCAGCTGAGACGGAAGCCTGTGTGTGTGGGTGATGGGGGGGGGGGTGTCTTTGTAAACTCCTTGGCTCTGTGTCTTGTAGGCCTGCCTCCCCCAGGCCGCTCACAGCCAGCGTAGGAGCAGGGCCAAATGCTGTCAGATATCTGCACACTCTCACTGTAGAAATCTGCCCCCCCCCCACCCCACACACACATTCTGCAGGTTTTCCCTCTAAGTGCAGGTGGCTGTGATGAAAAGCGCAGACACACCCTGGTTTGCATACATTAACTAATCATTCCAGAGTGTTTTTATTTACTGTTGATCAAAACACTTCTAGGTTGAAGTGGCTGTGATGATCAGACTCCAGATTAGGGAGGGAGGGGGGGGCGTTTGCTGCCATCAGTGCTGCAGTTATCTGGGAATTAAACCTGGAGCCACGGGGACAAAAAATGAAATCTAAATAAGTAATTTTATCTTAAATTAAGTGCATTCTGTCTTGAATGGAGGAGGTAAGTGAGACACTTTACTGGTGGAACAAGACGATTTACATTTATAGCATTTTCCTATTTCAAGTGCACATTATATAATTTCCTTTTTTTTCAGAGTAAAAATACTCATTCCATTGGCAAATTATCTAATTTACCTACTCAAATTAAGGCTAAATAAAGTTAATTTAAGAAACCTTTACTTATTTCTAGATTGTTTTTGCAGTGTAGTTTGGGTTTTTAGTTTTTTGGGGGAGAGAACGTTTAGCGCCTGGTGTCCATCAACTCTGAAGGGGACAAATGTTTTGAGCTTGAGTGTCTGAGCTAACCAGTGAAGGGCCACATGGAGGGAGCTCCAGGAGCTTAGAAACATCAGCGGTTTCACTGGAAATAATCGAAATCTAGATAAGTCATTTTTTTTCTTAAAATAACTGCAGTTGTTCTCGAATTGAGGACGTAAAAGAGACATTTTGCCATTATTAACAAGACAATTTACATTTAAAATAAGAAAACACAATTGCATTGTTTTATTTAAAGCTGCATGCTATCTAATGATCTTATTCTAAGAGTAAAATACTCATTCTATTGGCAAATAATCTTATTTACCTGCTCAAATTAAGGGTAAATACACTTAAGTAAAATTTCCAGTGTGCTTTGGTGGAGCTGACAGAGCTGACAAAGATTCACTGCAACAACGATCTTCAAATGAGTAAAACATTCTTAGAATAAGTGTATTTACCCTTAATTTGAGTAAATAAGATCATCTGCCAATGGAATAAGCATGTTTAGCCTTAATATAAGAAACCTAGCAATGATGCAAACGAAATAAGATACTGCAATTGTTGAATTTTTATCTTATTTTTAATGTAATTTGTCTTACTCAATTGGCAGTAAGTGCCACTAAGAGACACTTTTTTGCAGTGCTTCTGAATGGGTGTGAAAACATCTTAAGGGAAACTGAGTGAGTCCAGCTGAGTGTTTAGTGGTTGCCATGGAGATGCTAATTGTCATCTGATGCAAAGAAAAAATATCAAAGAGTTTTAGAGTTGTGACTCCTAACTTACTAATAATCCTTCTGTTGTGGCTTAAAGTCCTTCTAAATGCAGGAGTTATCTGTTGGTGTCCTGCCCCCACATGTTGCTGAGCGCTGCTGGTTAGCGGAGTGACCAATGACCAGTCGGGACATTAATAAATAAATAAATGTGACATTAATTAAACTTCACAATAACACTATAACAACATAGATTCGGTCGGCTGGCATGAAATGTACGAGTCCGCTGCTGCTGTACATGCCCTAGCTTGCTTGACGTTGCCATGACAACGGTACGTTGCCTTCGACTGTTCTAGTTAAACAGTTCAACTAAAACATATTTTCTTTAGTCCAACTGTTTTTAATATTCTTTTTTGTTTCTGCATTTTTTATTTCATTTTTTCCTGCTTGCTTTGATTCTGTTTTATCTTCCTGTATTTTAATCATGTAAAGCACTTTGCATTGTCTTTGAACTGAATTGTGCTATACAGTACAAATACATTTGCCTTGCCTTGCCTTGCCTTATGTTGATTAGGCCTCAAAATAATTCAATTCAAATTCAAATATACGCAATATTAAAATTAAAGAAGTCAAAATCATTTCTCAGAATATTCATAAGAAATTAATAAATTGTGTGAAATTTTGGTAATAATTTTTATTTCACGGCACTAAGAGCACCCCACTTCACACGGCCACGGTGGCTCCTGACTCAATTAGAACCTGTTTAGGATTTTAAAATAAATTTGTTCTTAGAATGTGCTTTAGTTGTAGTTATTTTCTAATAATGAAGGTTAACTAAGGCCAGGTTGGATCCCAGTGTCTTACTGTAAATAAACAAACTTTAACTTTCATTAAGATACTGAAGCATTACTTTAAGATTAAGCATCATTTGGTGTTCCAATATATCTTGAATAGGCTTTAAGGTTAATAAAGCTGTTAAATCAATAAGATGGACTGATTGTTCTATAAATCATCATTAATAATAAAAAATAAAAGTGATGCATTATGATTCTACACTGGAAAGAAATCTAAATCTAGATAAGTCATTTTTTTTTCTTAAAATAGGTGCATTTGATCTTGAATTCAGAAGGAAAAAGAGACATTTTGCCAATCGAACAAGACAATTTACATTCAAAATAAGAAATCTGAAAAAAAGTTCATTTTTATCTAAATATCTTATTTTAAGAGTAAAAATACTCATTTAATTGGAAAATCATCTCATTTACCTACTCAAATTAAGGCTAAATACATTTAATTTAAGACATTTTAACTTATTTGTAGATCGTTTTTCCAGTGTATGGTTCTTGTTTATCCCATAAGCATAACTGACCTTTAATTCAGAGTAAAATATGCTACTGATGTGTTATAGGTCACCTAATTATTATGCAAAGACTAAACGTTATGCATTTGAAAGGAATCCTCTTTTTTATTCATTTAAACTAAATATGCTTTATTAAATAAATTAGATATTAAATGCAATGAGTTAAAATGACTGAAAAAAATAACAAAGGAGAATTTTTCATGAAATAAAAACTACCTTAAACGTTGTGATTTCGATATTTCTTCTGATACTATTTGCGCTGAAGGGCCTTTTACATCAGAGCATTTAAACATCTGCAGGTGGGGGGGGGGTCTTCCTCATGCTGCCAGTCTCTATTCTCCATGGACACCCAGTTACATCCACTCCTGACCTTCTTTCCTGCTCAGTCAGAGCCACTAAAGGTCACCGCTAACATCTGCTACCTGGTGACCTGTTTGCCTCCACGCTCAGGTGACATCCTGCGGCCCCTCCCTCTCTCTGCCGTCCTTCATTTGGCTGCACCACCTGTAGCAGAGGAAGCCAGAGGTGAGTCTCTGCAGCTGCTGCTGTCCCCTTTCAGGTCAGTTCCTTGCTGCTCCCACAGAGCCAGGGTTCTGGTCTGCCTCCACGCTCCACCACTGAGGGGGTGGGACGGGGGACCCCATCTTGAAGGAAATCCCACCTCTGTTTTTTTCTAAAGACGCATAAAAAGAGGAGAAGGAGAAAAAAAGGCAAAGTGCTGTGAGGATGAAGTGAATTCCTCCACCTTCCTCCTCATCAGTTTTCTCCAACCGCAGCAACAACCTCCTCCTCCCCCTCCTCCGGTCAGTTCCTCTCTCTCCTCTCTGCTCTGGTTAAAATGCAGCTCATGCGCACGCATACACGCGTGCACATTCCCCCCCCCACCAATAGAAGCTGTGGCCGTGTGGCAGCTTTTCCTTCCCTCCAAACCGTCCGAATGAGGATGAGAAAAGTGGCTTTTCTTATTTTCTTTTAGCCGTTTGATTATCTTACAGTGTTGGACAAGAGAAAAGGAATTAATTGTATAAAAAACTAATGACAGGAAAGAAACAGATGAGATCTAAATGCAGAAAATGGAGAATGCAGCTATCAGAAGTGTTTGCTCGACATAATGGATCTGTTTCAAGGTCTGAGGTTTTTTCAGTTTCTGAGAGAGACCCCCCCCCTCCGACTGCTTCTCCCTCTCCCTCCCTCTCTCTCTCCCTCTCTCCCTCTCTCTCTCCCTACATCTCTGCGCTCCTCTCTGTCAGTCGTGTGGGAAGCTCCATGAATGCGGCTGCAGACTAGCAGACTTCTGGTCCCGTTCAGCCTCTATAGGACGAGGTAATGAGATCCTGTTCTCCTCCTCAACCATCGACATCTTTATCTGGATACAAATCTAATTTTTCTTTTTCCTTTTTTTAAAGGAGGAACGCTCCTCTAGTTTGCTCCCATCGTTGCGTTTGACTGTACTCTGATGGGGGGGATGGAAAGGATGGTGAGAGCGCAGACTTTCCAGCACCTGACTTGCACCACAGCGGACTGAATGACTGCAAATTTCTAGTTTCAATATGACTCTTTGAGCAGGCTGTGTTTTGTTTTTTTGTTTTTTGAGGGTGATGTTGATAAGATGAGCTGAGCAGCATCTTTTGCCCGTTTATTGAACACCTATTGCATTCTGGTGGAAACAAGAAGCTCTTCTTAAGGAAAGAACAATGATGGATCTATGTTGCTGGGATGGAAAATAACCCAGTATCTCACTGGAGCGCATTGGCTGCTACTTACCCCTTTGCGCAACTTCAGCTGGTAACAACCCCGTATTTATTATTCCATGGATCGTTGAAGGTTGCGGTGCAGATCTGAAGCCAGGCGATCAGTGTGGGAACCTCCTCTCCTTTTTTTTTTTTTAGTTGAAATATCCTTTAACAATGAGAGATTTATCCGTCTGCATTCGTCTTGCGCCCTTTTTCCTGCCTCTGCGTTTCTGGACACACTGTCAAGACCTGTAAAGGTAAAAAAAAAGAAAAAAGGAGAAAAAGCTCCCTACTTCACCTCGCTCCTCTATCTCCTCTGTCAGCCAATGAGCCATCTCCCATGGAGGTAGTACAGCCACCCTGGGGGCCAAATGACCAGCGGGGAGATTTTTCCAAGCAAAGGGAACCTGTCAGCAAGAGACGCATCGGATGAAACCAGACCCCCACACCCTCCCTATCTACCCACCCCACTTCCTTTCCCTCCTCTGTTACTCCCCCCCTCCCCAGTCCTCCTTCTAGTTTTGCTTGAATTGTGTTAAAACTGCACTGGAACATAGAGGGGCTGGAGAGACCTTGTTGCGCCCCCCCAATTCCGTCTGCGCTCTTACACTCTATCTGGGAGGACTGTTTTGCGCACGTCTCCATCAATGCTGCCCCGAGTCTCCGGAGGGAGCCGAGCTCATTGCCACAGCAGCTTATGGTAAGTCATGTTTTTGTTTTAGGATGGTATGTTTTCAGGATAATCATTTCTCAGGTCACTCCTTAAGGTTGGAACTGCTTTCATGTTTTCTGTCTGATAGACGTCAATGATGGTCCCATACAGGCATCTCAACATTTTAGCAGTCCCAGTTCTTCCCCTCCTTCGGTTATGTGCTGCCAAATATTCCATGTGAAGCTGGGTTTAGATGATACCTCATGAAAAATTAGAGCGGTTTGACTTTGATCATGTTTAATAAGCCAAACCAGTCTGCTGCCTTTGACATTTTTTAAGGCAAAGCATCAGCCTCATATGCCAGAATAAGATGCAGAGATGAGCAGCGTTCAGTATGTTTAGGTACTCTGGGTAGTTTTAGTCTAGTAATAAAGAGTAAGAACAAATAATAAATGAAAGCCAGAGCAACATAGGCAGCAATGAAAATGCCGAGCAATCCAATGCATTAAACTGGAATTTTTCTTTTTTCTTGGATATGAAGAAACTGTCTTCAGATACATGTTATGCATTGTAAAGGGTCTGGTACTGTGTGTGCATACATGGAGCTTCTATAGATGTCTACGCCTGAGTGATTGAATGTTTTTGCATGTCTCTCTCTTTTATCTCTTCCCAAAGGTTACTAAATGGTTTACTGGGGGAGGTTATCTAACCGGCGAGATGCTGCTCGTACCCCTGCTGGTAGCCTTTTTTTCCTCCATCTCGGGCTCCCTTTCCTCATCCCTCTCCTCCATGTCAGACGGACCTCCGATGATGGACCCAACCGCCTCGGATCTGATGGCCGAGACCTGCAGCGCCTGCTCGTGCATGTCGGTGGAGAACGTGCTCTACGTCAACTGCGAGAAGATCACCGTCTATCGGCCCACGCAGCTCATCCCTCCGGCCTCTTCCCTGTACCACGTGAACTTCCAGAACAATTTTCTAATCATACTGTACCCAAACTCGTTCCTCAACTTCACCCACGCTGTGTCACTGCAGCTGGGGAACAATAAATTGCAGAACATTGAAGGCGGCGCATTCATGGGGATGAGCGCATTGAAACAGCTGCACCTTAATAATAATGAGTTAAAGGTGCTGCGAGCTGACACTTTCCAAGGCATTGAAAACCTGGAATATCTTCAGGCTGACTACAACCTAATAAAATACATCGAAAAGGGAGCATTTAACAAACTGCACAAACTCAAAGTGCTTATTCTGAATGACAATCTCATACAGGCACTTCCTGAGAACATTTTCCGCTTCGCTTCTCTCACGCACTTGGATATAAGAGGAAACAGGATCCAGAACCTTCCTTACATAGGGGTCCTGGAACATATCGGTCGCATTGTAGAGCTGCAGCTGGACGACAACCCCTGGAACTGTACCTGTGATTTAGCACCTCTGAAAGCATGGCTTGAAAATATGCCCTACAATATATTTATTGGTGAGGCCATATGTGAAACACCAAGTGACTTATATGGGAGACTTCTGAAAGAAACCAACAGACAAGAGCTTTGTCCAATGGGAACGGGAAGCGAATTTGATATCAGGATGCCACCTGCACTGCCTGAAAACGGGCAGGGGCCCTCAAATATGGCCCCGACCACAATGGCTCCTGCTGCCACAAAATCAACAAAAACAACAGACTCATCTAAATTTTATGGAAATGGAATTGTGGCCGGTTTACCCCCTTTTGGAAAAACCAGACCAATTGTTTCATTTCAGACACGGACTCCCCCAATGATGTGTCCACTCCCCTGCAGCTGTAAAGCCCACCCGTCTGACTTTGGCATTAGTGTAAGCTGTCAAGAAAGAAGTATAAGAAATCTTGCTGATCTTACCTCCAAACCCCCAAATGCCAAGAAGCTTCACTTAAGTGGAAATTACATCCGTGACATCAGCCAAAGTGATTTCCAAGGATTTGAGGGGTTAGATTTGCTCCATCTTGGAAGTAATCAAATTGCAGCGGTACAAAAAGGTGTGTTTGCTAACCTCACTAATCTGAGGCGACTGTATTTGAATGGAAACCAACTTGAACAACTACACCCAGAGATGTTTTTGGGCCTCACAAACCTGCAGTACCTTTATTTGGAATACAACGCCATCAAAGAGATCCTCGCAAGCACATTTGATTCTATGCCCAATTTACAACTCCTGTATCTTAACAACAATGTCCTTCGGAGTCTCCCTGCCTATATTTTTGCTGGCGTCCCTCTAGCAAGACTTAATCTAAAAAACAATCACTTCATGACACTGCCAGTGAGCGGCGTCCTGGACCAGCTTCGGTCACTTACCCAGATAGACCTGGAGGGGAACCCGTGGGAGTGTTCCTGTGATCTGGTTGCACTCAAGCTATGGCTGCAGAAACTAAGTGATGGAGTGGCTGCAAAAGAGGTGAAATGTGCCTCTCCTGTGCAGTTTGCCAACATCGAGCTGCGTTTAATAAAAAATGAGATTCTCTGTCCTAGGCTTGCAAGACCTCCACTTATCATTACTAGCGCCACTCCAGTTTTGACCTCAGTGTCACCAGCAGGAGTGGGCAAGGCACCTCCAGGAGGGCCTGTACCTCTCTCGATTATGATCCTTAGCATACTAGTGGTGCTTATCCTAACTGTGTTTGTGGCCTTCTGCCTTCTAGTCTTTGTCCTAAGGCGGAATAAAAAACCTGCAGGCAGGCAGGAGGGGCTGGGGAACCAGGAATGCAGCTCACTGTCTCTTCAGCTTCGTCGGCACGGCCATAAATCTGGCAAAAAAGGATCCATCCCAGGGGATGACTTGGGAGGCGAAACTTTCATTCCCCAGACCATTGAGCATATTGGCAAGAGCCACACCTGCGGCATGGGACGCTCCTCAGACATGGATGCTGGCTTTAAGTTTGCAGACTCGCAAAGACAGAAGATCATCCTCCGGAATTGTCCCGACAAGGACAAGGACCTGCTCTCCACTTTGGAGCGCAACAAACGCCTCAGCACCATCGACGAGCTCGAGGAGTTTCTCCCTAACCGAGAACCCAGCCTTTTCATCCACAACTTCTTGGACAGCAAAAGAGATTTTAACAGTATAGGGATGGGCGGGTACGAAATCCGCTATCCTGAAAAGACACTGGATAAAAAGATGAAGAAATCCTCCCTGATAGGTGGGAACCACAGTAAGATCGTGGTGGAGCAGAGGAAAAGTGAGTATTACGAGTTGAAAGCCAAGCTCCAGGGGACACCTGATTACCTGCAGGTGCTCGAGGAGCAGACTGCCCTTAGTAAAATGTAGGGACTGTTGTGTTTGATGGTCAGAATTGATTACTTACACACAAACAGGCCAAGAGACAGGCAAACTCTCTTTTTTTCTGTGTGCTCTTCAAGCCTCACACACACACACTATTCAACTGCTCTCATCTCCGGCTTTCTGTCTTCTCCTACATCCACCCTCTCTCTCTCTCTCTCTTTTTCTTTCTTTCTGTCTCTCTATCTCGCTCATACACACACACACAGAATGAAAAAGTGCCTTCTGGAAATCCTTAATGACCAATGCAGAGATAGACAAAATGGCTCCACACTACAAAGCTGTTATTATAAATGGTGTGGATGTATTTCAGAGAGAAAGACCTTTTGGATTATCCATGCCACTACCTGTACGAATCCTGCAAACATCCCACAGGACCCTAAAGAAAAATAAATCAACCTTACAGTCATAGTATTTTTGCTGCTAATGATATTGATACTTATTTTTTTGTTCTCCTTTTGTTCTTTTCTTCCTCCTTTTGTTGTTTCAACCAAATTAAAGGGTATTGAAAACAGTGCTTGAGAATATACCTCGCTGCCATCAGGCCGTGTTTAACAAAGGGAATAAGAAGGGGGAGCATCGGGTGTTAACCGTTTGTTCTGGAAGGGATCAAGGATTGTTGATTCTGGAATGAGGTCTTGAACAATTGTGGACTTTTATGGATGCCACTTTTTTTCCGGTATTTTTTTGGTTGAAATCATGGCGGTGTTTCGCATCTGGAGGCCCTTTCTGAAGTCATCAGCAGACTCTCTGCCATCTTGTCTGGATTACCCACCAGCAGCAGCACGCCCGCTCTTTTGCTGGGGGGATAAACGGCTCCTGTTTTGCATTAATGGCAACTGAGGGCACTGTAAAACTCATTTTTGTTTTTTTTTTGGGAATGATTTAAGGACTTGCTTTCTTGTGTAAAGAGCCATGTTAAATATAGTGTCTTCTGAATGGAGTTGTGTTTCTCTTTGAAGTTGCTACTTACAGTAAACGTATGTTTTTTGGGGGGTGAAATCTAACGGCACATACACTGTCAGAGACATTATTTCTTGGGGGAAAAAAAATGAAAAAGAAACCTGAAGGTAAAAAAAAAAAAGTTACAAAGCTGCTTGCCATGTAAGCGTAACCTGGGATTTATTTTGTAAGTCTTACATTGTTTGTATCTGTGGGACTGGTTTGTAAATTACAAGAACAGACTGACATCTACACAGGAGTACACACTGATACTGTGCGACGGAGCATCTTCGAGAGACTATGAATCAGAGTGTTAAAACCAACCCATAATATATTTCAATCAGTGATCCTGCACCCCTCGCCAGCGCTCAATTCTTAGTTAAAAGAATTAACAACATAGTTAACTTATTTTTCTATACAGGATTATTTAAGAATTATTGGTATTATTTAAAAAGGGGAAAGAAAATGAGCGGAGAGGACTTGAAAGAACTCTTCAGAGCTATTTTTAGGCTGAGCAGAGTGACTGTTGATTTGCTCTAAGTGGGTCTTTGCTTCTCTTCATTGTGCCGAGCAGCTTGAACCTGCAGACAAAAAGAGTGTGAAATGCAATCTTTAGCGTTTCTTTTTCATCTTGACAAGAGGAGGCCTGATAGTCTGTAAAACCTCTGAGCAGTTTCCCGATTCTTCTATCTCCCAATGGGGGAAAAAAAAAAAAAAAAAAAGATTTCTTATCGACATTATGCAACCAAAATAAATGTGCATTAAACTTGATGTGCTTCTGGCATTGTTGTGTTTGGGAGAGGAGGCGTTCTGATGCCACAGCTGAGGGAACCAACTAATCAACAATTTAAATTATTAGACTTGGACAGAATCGCATCATAAAACACCATGTGCAATAAAAGTAAAAAAAAAATAAAAATATCAGACATGATGGCTTCAAATAATTTCATTTAGTTTGGGGTTTAGCTGTCAGGAATTTTAAAATTATTTTATCAGCTTAACTCTATTTGGTCCTTATTTAAAAAAGCATTGTTAAGTTAAATTTCTGAGTGTTTTTTGACATTACAAATGAGTAGAATGTATCATGAGAAGTATAATAAATACAATTTTTTTATTGGTCAGAAATCTCCTGTACATTGGTTCATTTTCTCTTGTATAATCATGTTGAAATCAAGATATTAAAATGAGCACCTATTTGCACTGTGTCCCCTTTTTCCTTTAAATTAAAACCTTTCATACTTTTTTACACTGCAGAAATGTAAAACTACATCAATCTATCACATCTTTGAGAGCAACGTCAGACACACACTGCAAAAACGATCTAAAAATAAGTTAATATTTCTTAAATTAAGTCTATTCACCTTTGATTTCAGTAGGTAAATGACATTATCTGCCAAAGGAATGAGTATTTCTACTCTTATAGTAAGATATTTAGATAATGTGCACTTGAAAATATACAATGCAATTGTTATTTCTTATTCTAAATGTAAATTCTTGTTCCATTGGCTAAGTGTCTCACATACCTCCTCAATTCAAGAACAAAAGCAGGTATTTTGAGAAAAGAATGACAAATTTAATTTCAGTTTTGCAGTGCAGAACGCCGTCCTCTGCCTCCCCTTCCAGATTAGCATAGCTACAAGACTGTTGAGTAGAAAAGGCTGTTGAGGTTATATAGAATGCCTTTAAATGACTTTGTTCAGCTGAAAGCTTCACTTTAAATGAAATGTTATTAAAATTATCTTTAGCTGATTGTCCACACTCTAAATCCTGTTCTGGGAAGTCATTAGCAGACTTATTAGAATTCATCTGTATTGGGTAAATGGCATAGATGCTAAAACTGAAAAAAAAAAAAAATCCTCAGCTGAAAACAGCTTAAAATGACAATAATCTGACTCCATTTTTTTGCTGTCTTTAGAGCCAAACAACTGGAGCTTACCTATGCAAAGGTTATCTATGCTAAGGTTAAAGGTTATAATGCAAAGGCTAAAAGTGACCTATGTGTCACTACCCGACCTGTCCAGGAAGCACGATCCGTCCTGCACATACGCAAACAAATATACATCCGGGTGTCCATCAATAATGTAATTTTGGTACTAAAACGACGTATTTCTATCTTTAACTCACTAAAGAATGCTAGTATACATTGTTAAATAGCATTTTTAATAACTTATGTGAGACAATTGTGATGCTTTTTACATTTTCTTTATTAAACTGCTTCTCTGACGTCACCATGGGACATGCTCAGAGAAGTCCGGCAAAATATGATTAAACCATGTTTATTTGCATTTTAGTTGTTTCTTTCTTTAGATTACGCACTATATGCATTAATGGTAACCACCAGAAGTAGCTTAAGATCCCATTTCTGGTGCAGATGGGGGAAGAGACGATTGATAAAACAGAAAGGATTTTAAAGCATTTATTTTCTAAGGAAATTCATTATTAACCTTTAATACAAATTATATCTTAGCATGCTTACTATTTTTGGGGGGAGTAAAACATCATTTAGATCTTTTTAACAAAATAAAATGGAGGGTGACCCGTATTTATATCTGTAAGCGCATATGAGCTAACGGCGCATGCGCAGGGCGGATCGTGCTTCAGGACAGATCGGATAGTGAAAATATGCAAAGGCTATTTTAGCTAAAGCTTTCGATTGCATCAACCTGACTTGCTAGCGCCGTCAAACTCCCCATAGAGTATGGAACGTCTGACAAAATGATTCCAGTGAAGATCAAGCGACGCAGCTGCAGCCTCTGACGATGTTAAATTAGCCTAGAAGCACGAAAAGAAAACAGCGACTAATGAAGCCATTGGTGTTTAATTACCACTAAGATGTTGCAGTTTAAGATCTATGTTTTTAGTTTAGGTTGTTTTGAGGAGCTAAAACCAGCCAACAACTGGCATTATGGCTAGCTGTTAGCTTTTTTAATTTCACTAAAACTTTGATATGCAAACTAATTCCAAACAAACCCAAACATCTCCACTGCTAATTCTAATCAAGTCAAATTTAAATGAACGATCATGCAGATTGTGTTTTTCCATTTACATGACATTGCTGACATGTTTCCATTTGATGGGTGTTAAACCCAACTTAGCAATTTTTAAATCCTCAGTTTGGATAAATCTGATCTTCTATATGTTTTCTAAGTGTTTATCATTTGGGCGCTTCTTTGTCTTGTGTATTTGCAGTGTTTAATTCTTTTAGAGATGTCTTTTTTTTAAATGGAGCCTTCTGGAATATTTTAGCCACTGAAGCAGAAGTTTGCATCTGTAAAGCCACTCTGACACTATTAGCTCTAGATTTTTCAGTCAGTTGTTCCTCCATAGCAATGAATGATGAGAAGATTCTGAGGAAGCAGGCTAACATAAAATCTCTTCAAAAATAATATACATTTAACAGAAATTAGCGATTAGCAGGATGTATGCTGGTATAAACTGAAAGAGGAGAAAGATCAAAGTGATGTGGAGCCGTGGCCGAGTGATTTAATATTTAGTTTGGCTTTCATATTGAGCAGCACAATGCAAATACTAAATCTGTAAATAGGTGCCATATAAAGTTCTGGGTTTCCTTTTCAATTTTAAAAATTAATTAACTATCAAGGTTTAGAACTGCTTATTTTTAATCCGATATGATCTTATATTTGCTTTTATTCAATGCATTTCCTGAAACACCTGATTTTAAAATATGTGTAATTTAATTATATTAACATTTAACATTAAATTGATAAAGGTAATGTGAGCTGATGGCAGCTGTGAGGACAATAACTGGTAATGTTCATTATTAATCTGACTGGATGATCTGATTGATCTGGATCTATAAACTGACCTAAGATCACACAATGTGGATTGATGCTATAGAAATAAACTGAATTCAAGTTTAGAGCAAGAAATAGAAAAAAATTGTCATCTAATGATGTTAAAATCTTTGCAGCTTTTGCCTGTTTGTTTTTGGGCGATTTGAACCGTTTTAAAACAAAAGGAAGTTATTTTTGTCTTGTTTTCCTTCCACAGCAGCTCCCCTCTGTCCAGCCGCCCAACACCATCTGTTTTTAGGCACTTCTATCAAACTTTAATGCCTTTCAAGGGTTAAAAATTCCCCTTTCTCTCTTTTTTTTCTTTTTTCTTCTGTGGCAATCCAACCTTTTTGGCTCGTGAAAGACCCGGTAGCAGGAAGCATGACTCATCCCACACGCCGGAGAATTGTCCTCATTAATAATTAATAGCCTCGGCAGTTATGAACTAAAAAAGGCATGTGGGAAGTGGGGTGAGGGAATCTGATACGTCCTAACTTTTGTCTCCTCTTTTACTCAACCTTCTGTCAAATCCTTGTTCACACGACACCGACAGATAATTCATCCGGCAGACGAGCCAGGCCGTCTGGCAAAAAGGGCGGGTTTTAGGTCCAGCTTCGCTGCTGGGGTCCTCTTTTCAGATCAAGGCTGACCACCGCGGCAGAGAGAAGATTTCATTTCTAACTGAACCCATTAGATTCGAGTCAAAACAGCAAACACATATAAAGGCCTTGTGTTTTTGTTTCTCTCTCCGCTCTCAGCCCACCTGCTGCAGAGGCTATTATGTAACCCTGTGCTGAATATTAAGTGTTAAAATGTGCCTGTTGCAGCTCAGAGTATCTGGGTTTCTATAGAGTCTTTATTGGCATCATGACTGATTGCAGGGATAGAAAACAGGGAATGGGCGATGGAGGCTCAGCTAGAAGTGGCTTTTATTCCTACAGGAGGTTTGATATTAGCCACAAGGGGCACTGTGTGCCTGGGATACAGAGAGGGAACAGCTTTCAACATCCAGCCGACGGAAAGCAGCATTTCTATTATTTTAGCAGCTGATTCGGGTCTGTGGATAAAGCCCAATAGAAAGATGTCTGTCTTCATATTTACATTAACTTTGTATTGTTTCTCAAATCAAACCCTCACGTTCTGGATGTCTGAGTATAAAATACTAACCATACTCTGATATCTTCCTCATGCAGCTGCTTCTCTGACATCTGCATCAACATAGATCTGCTCTGCTTCTGATCTATAACACATAGATCTGGGTGGGATTTATTAAAACCACGACTGGATATTTATAATGCTTAATTTCTTTATTTTTTTTCTAAAAACTATTAAATTGTCGACCCCTGATTTTAATTTACCATAACCATTTACCATTGGGAAATACTAGGCAGTTGCCGAAGGCCCAAAGTTCCTGGTGGGCCCATAAAACCCTGTTTACATGTATGGTTAATACAACTACTCCTTATTTGTGCACATTAATTATGTTTTTGATAAAAATCCTTTTGCTAAAATGACATCAGAAAGCTGATAATATTAAGTGTGACCCTATTTTCGAATCTGGCGACTTTTTTCTGCTACAACAGACTTTGGTGACAACATCTAAAAGCAGCAAACTCTGCTCTCCAGAGCAAGTAGATTGGTAACCCCGCCTCCTGCTCTCCTCTATCTTGTCTGCTGTCATGATTCATGCAGCTATTATTTCATCCAAATGTAAAATGGAGAACGGATAAGCAGATCATGGCTTGTCTACAGTGAAAAGAAGGACTTACTTACTTTTGCCGTCGCCTTTTTTGAAAACACAGGAAGGAGCAATCAGCTAAGTGAGCTTAGTGCTTGGATAAAATCTTTCATTCCTTTTGAGACGGCATGAAAAGTCAGCTGAGTACAAAACATAGAGAGGAAAACAAGAAGAAAAGGGACAAGAAGAGAGGGACACAACCTAGAACAGATAATTTATGTCTATTCTATTAAAATGTCTGTATCTATATAATGGGTCTGTTTTATGTATTGTCTTCTCAGTTCAGGGGCCCCCTGCATGTCTTTGCCTAGGGCCCCAAATTTCCTAAATCTGCCCCTGGTTTTAATGATCTTTCTGGCATCTAAACTGGATCCGACTGGGAACCAGCAATCAGGGTTAGAACCTTGATCCAAACAGGTCTGTAAACTCTGTTCAGACGGTGGTTTTCTGATTTTAATGTCTGTTCTCCTGTGATTTAATCCAACAACACAAACAAAGCAAATAAAACTTTCTCTTTAAGAAGCCAAAAATGATGACGTGGACATAAATCAGGGCGAAAAGCCTCTCAGAAATAAATGGTTTGATGTTTTAGATCAGTACGGTACATCAGACAGGTCATGTTTTTAATCCCACAATGATCCAAAGAGGCTGTAAAGAAAGAAGCTGTAGATTTTAAACAGGCGCTGATCCACAGAAATACGACACCTCTGTCTGTTGTGATAAATACGCATTGATGGAAAGAAAGGAGGAAATCTGCAGTGTGATCCTGTTAGGGTTTCTGATTACACAAAGATCCTCTGATTATTTTCAGCTGAATTATTTAGGCCCACAAAACCAAATATTTAAGATTATAGAACTAGTCTCTAGAATCAGTCCTTATTTCTTACTTATTCACACCTGGAATCATGGAATCGCTGACATTTTTCACAAACCTTCCAAGGCTGCACAGGAAGGCGTCCTGAGAGGAGATTTTACGGACAGTCGTAGTAAAGAAGAACCAAACCTGAGGATGGATACAAGCAGCCATAAAAACAAAACTAAGAGAAAAGTTTCAGCATTTTAAAAACCTTTATTGTTATAAAACATTTGCCTCTTTAGGTAACACTTCTCTATATACTGTTTTCTTTTTTTTTCTCTCTAAACTATTTTTCATTTTTTACCTTTTCTTAAAAAAGCAGAAATCTGCCCCAAACAGCCGCTGGTGGAAGCCATTCTGCTGCAGCTGATCTTTTCACCATGGTTACCCGGGTGTCATCCATCTTACCTGGTCTCATCCTGCTGATCCTCTTCTTCCAGCTCCAGTTATAAGTTTACACTCATTATGGCTGTTCCTTTTCCATTTGGGGCTTTGAAGGAATATTTAGAGCTCTTCTAATCCCAGGTATGAATATATCAGGAACATCACTGATGGTTAAAGAGAACAACTTTTTATTGATTTCATATTGGTTTGGATGTACAACAGGTTTCACATATTTAGATATAGCCCTTCTAATGCTTGGTTTAATATCCCTCAATGGATTAAACATCTGCTTTAATAATCAATAGACGGCCTTTATTCTAACTCTGAACAATCCTTCCAACAGAAATACTAATAATCATTTAGATTAACTAGTTTAAACAGTGATATGACTCAGACAGACTGCACATGGTTTCTTTCTTTACTGTAGTTTGCTTTAACAGTTTAAAAGACTAAGTTTTTTCATATATTTTTTTCTTTGACAGAAAACTAAAATAAAAAATTATTTTTTTTGTATTTTACTGTTGCTACCATGAGCTCTGCTACTGATCTGTTCCCAAAAAGGCAATAAACACAGAGAAGAGAACAATGCAATAGCAATAGATAATAGGATAAAAAGAAATAAAATCTATTTAAATCCAACTTATCTTTATACATTTTTTATTTTTCTTATTTTAATGGTGATGGGATAAGCCTGTAATCCTTTAAGTTGTTTTAACGTTTAAGGAATAAATTCAGTTTCATGGGGAAAACCTCTGGCTTTATTAAGTTGACTTTAAAACATTTCTTAATGCTATTAAAAGTAATATCAACAAAGATTGAACACCTTTGAATCCTGCAGAGGTTTAACCACATCCTGAGGTTCAGGATCAAACACGTCTGTCCAGCTGGTAAATAATTTGCCATGAGATAATTCAGGTATAACTGCGGTATCTAATGACCAACGTCTTTCATATATATTTGGGTTATTTGAGGGATTTTTATTAATGTTTTTTTTTTTCTGGGGCTGTGAAGTATCATTTGTAACATCTATCTGCAATCTCCATAAAGTGAATCTTCTACCAATTGTGTATCTATTCAAATTTGCTCCTGTTTATTGGAAAGAAATTCCTGTTTTCAGTTCATCATCCTTTAAAAATAATTTGTATTTTCAGGAAACGGTTCCATATCTGTTATGTTTTCTGATTTTACTGTAGACCCGAAATATACTTAGTCTCTTTTACTGAAGTCACAAATTTTAATTTATTTTTTTTAAATTGATGTTAGCATATTTGGTCTGGGGTCCATATAATATATTCTAAAACCTGCATCTATGTGTCACATCACATTCAGTTTGGCAGGTACTAGTATAGCTACATTTGACCCTCCAACTGTTAAATGCAGTAGTTCTCTGTAGGTGCTGTAATGGAGATTTAAAATCAGTTTAAAACAACACAAATGATCAAATGTAGGAATGTAAACAAACAATTTTCAGGTTCAATGTTTGTTATGAAGCAAACCTTTATCTGTAATACCTGATTTCCAGTTTTTACCAGGGTGGCTTCTTATTTGAAATTAGTTGCAACATTAATTTTAGCATTATGGCAGAAATGTTTGCTAGCTAGGGTAGGCTAATATCAGAATGGTGACATTAAGACAGGCCAATTAGCACTGGGAAATGAGCAGTGTCCCAGATGCAGCAGCCCCAGTTAGCAGGCAGGAGATTGATACAGGTCAGGGAAACAGTTCAGAACAGGACTTCTCTGAGATCCAGGAGTCCTTACCCTGTTGAGGGGTTCCGATCCAAACAGGAACAGATAGATCCTGGGTTCCAGGAATCCAATGAGCGTTTAGGCAGGTTCAGAGTTCTAAGAGTCCAGCAGTGAGCACAGACAGACACGCTCAGATGGAGACAGACGGGCTCAGTGGTTGTGAGGAACAGACACAAGACATGGTACCAGGATAACGGCAGAACTTAAAACTACATTCAAGGATTCAACTATACTCCAGGATTATGGGAATTAAAACCAACCTCCCCCACACTCCGAGCCAAAACCAGAGGGCCGGGACATGATAAGGAGACAAGAAACAAACACCCTCTCAACACACAGGACCCCCAAGAGTCAGGGCATGAACCAGGGACTTAACTAAACTCAAAAACGAATAAACATGAACAACTAACACGAAAACATGACACAAATAGACTAAGAAAAATGATCTGGCCCCGATAGCTGGGCTGAACCATATACATAGAGCAGGTGAATAAGATGACTGAAAATTAGAGAGCGCAGAGGGAACGGCTGGTGAATTAATTGAGCAACTGCGATCATGACAAGGCAGGCTAATGTTAGCATGGTGACAAGGAGGTAGGCTAATGTTAGAATGGTGGCAGCTGGGCAGGCTAATTTCAACCTGGTGACAGTGAGGTGGGCTAATGTTAACATGGTGATAGTAAGGCAGGTGAATGTTAGTTTGGTAATGCAGACTGAATTCTAGTGAATGGATTCTAGTGACAGATAGGAATGGGTGCTAATAAATGGCAAGGCAGATGTTAGCACTATGATAAGAAGGTAGGCTATTGTTGAGGCATTGGCCTGCCTTGACTGTAAGAAGGACAAGCTGTCAGTAAAGCTCCAGGTTCTTGGTGTTTCTGGATATAACTTATTTAATAGAGCAGCAGAAATGTGACACCTTCTAAAGTCGTCTTGTTCTGCCTTTAATTTAAAGCCGGAGTAAAGTAGATGAGAGAGCTCTCTTTGCTTTTTCATAACATTCCTCCAGGGCCTCTTTTCGCTCCATGTCGACACTTTAATTTAATTTAATTCTTCATTCCTGTTCTTCCCTGTGAATGAGATTTTTTTCCCTTTCTCTTTTATACCCGGAGGTCTGTAAAGGACAATGAGATAGTGACTAAAGGGATACATTCACCCGTGTAAAAACTGACACCTTTCATGGTCAAATAATTCAGTGAAGTCAATGTTTCCGTTCTGAGCATACTCTCATTCAGTCACCAAATCATTTCTGGCGTTTAACCTTCAGTGTTTTCTTTTTGAAATGACAACATTTTAAGAAAAATAAAAAAGCTGCTGAGTCTGTAATCCTGGACTGTTAACGTGTGAAGGTACGGTTCTGTCCAAGTTATGGTTCTAAGGACGCTGACTCCTCTCTACTTCTATAATGGCGCTTATTATGCTGCTTCATTGGCTTATGTTGGTTTTCATGTGGTTACCCCAGATTTATCATTTTCTAGTAACTCTTCTTTCAACATGTTCTTTTTTTTGTGAAATTAGCTTTTCCTTCAATCTTCAATCCCTAATCTTTTGTGTTCAGGTCTCAGCTGCCTAAATCAAACTAAATAAAATACATTTTTCTACACTTGTTAAGCTGTACTTCCTTTACTGGTTTGTTTTTATGATCTGATGAGATGAGGGGTGGAAATGTTGTGCCAACATCAATGGATATTTTACATAAGTAAAAATGAAATGACTTGTTTCCCGAGTTGGACATACACAATCAATGAAGCATTTCAACAATAAGTGCATAATAATAAGGCCAGAACACCATGGAACAGCAGGCATATTTTTTAGTCCCACTGACCCGAGCTCTCAATTAGCAGTTAGCAATCTGAGCACCCAGTTAGCAGCCTGATTGCCCACTTAGTGGTGTGAGCGCCCAGTTAGCACTCATAGAGCCCATTTGGCACCCTTAGCACCCAGTTAGCACTCTTAGGACCTAGTAAACAGTTTGAGGGCCCAGTAAGCACTCCTACTGCCCAGTTAGCACTCTTAGCGCCAAGTTAGCAGTCTGAACACCCAGTAAGTGTTTGAGGGCCCAGTTGGCAGTCTGAGGGCCCAGTTAATTGACTGAGCACCCAGTTAGCATTCTTAGCACCCAGTTAACAATCTTAGGACCTAGTAAACAGTTTGAGGGCCCATTTAGCCCTCCTACTTCCCAGTTAGCACTCTTAGTACCAAATTAGCAGTCTGAACACCCAGTAAGCAGTCTGAGCGCCCAGTTAGCACTCATAGAGCCTATTTAGCACTCTTAACACCCAGTTAGCACTCATAGAGCCCATTTAGCACTCTTAACACCCAGTTAGCACTCTTAGGACCTAGTAAATAGTTTGAGGGCCCAGTTAGCACTCCTACTGCCCAGTTAGCACTCTTAGTAAGCAGTCTGAACACCCAGTTAGTCTCTGAGGGCCCAGTTAGCAGTCTGACGGCCCAGTTAACTGACTGAGCACCCAGTTAGTTAGCACTCTTAGGACCCAGTTAGCCATGTTAGTACCCAGTTAGCAGTCTGAGGGCCCACTTAGCTGTGTGGGCACTCAGTTAGCACTTTAGCACCCATTTAGCACTCTGAGCATGCATTTAGCAGTCTGAGCACCCGGTTAGCAGTTTCAGTGCCCATTTAGCCATCTGAGCGCCCAGTTAGCTCCAGGGGACAACCCAGGACACTCAGGAGGGTCTATGTCTCTCTGCTGGCCATGTAGCGCCTCCGACTTCCCCTAGCAGAGCTGGAGGAAGAGTCTTTGGAGATGGAATTCTGGGATTCTCTGCTCAGACTGCTATCCCTACGACCAGGGCCAGGATGGAGTGGGAGATGACCAGGTATGCGGCATAGAAAGGTGTTGGTAAGAATCATCCTTCTTAGCTCACAATATTGTTATAATTGTTCTGGTTTTTTCACATTATATGACTGACATATGTTTATGGTTATAATGTAGGACATTGCACCTGATTGGAGATCATTTTAGGAAGCATTACCAATGACTGTGAATTGCTATTTCCAATTTTCTGTCTCTTACCCTGATCCTTTGCTGTGTCATTATCCTGTCCATTTGGAGTGGCTAAATAGTGCACAGAGTTATAGTGGCCCAAATCAAGAACCAGGGTAATTTAACAGATAATTAAAATCCATTTCATTTGGGAGAGAAACCTTGAGAAATCATTGATAAACTAATTCATACGAGGTGTGGACAGATGCTCGTGTATGAAGGGGTTGTGATCAATGTGCTCACATTTCCTGCTGTTCCAAACATACACCTGTTTCTGTTTATTATATTGATCCCTGAGAGATCAATGAAGACGAAGGAACAATTGCAGACGAAGGGAGAAGACCTTGGAGAAAAAAAAACAACCCTTGCAGCGTTTTGTCTGTGTTTCCCAGGGGAACAGCTAAGAGGCTTTTCTTTTGCTCCTGCTTACTCTAATCAATAACTTATATCACATAATGGAACACAGAGCATTCCCGAACTGACGGCTTAAAGAAAGAAGCGGTAAGCATGAGCTAACGGCTGCTGCTCTGTAACACTCACACACACACGTGCAATTAATTTGACCTGAAGAGAAGTCCCCCAAAGGTTTGTAATGGTCCCTACACGTTATTTTAATCACCAGCTCTTTTTGTCCTCCTGGTTTTAGGGAAGATGTCTGAGGGGAAGCAAAGAACCTTTGGCAGGTCGTCTTTAACAACTGCAACACCAAGCATCTCCTTGGAAGCCGCCCCTCCAGTCATCGCTGCATTCATCCCTCTTCCTCTCCACCGCTCGGCTGCCAGTCTGTCGCACCCTGTCTCTGTCCATCCATCGTCTCATTCTGCTGTCCCTCCTCTCACGCTCTCTCTTTGCAGTACCTGAGCTGAATTATGATCCATAGTCTTAGCAGATACATTGTGATTGATTGGGCTTTTCAGCTAACTAATGAATTGGCCCCTCAAGGACGTGTAGCGGGCCAGCTTTGGTAATAATGTGGACTCTGCTGAAGGCAGCTTAAAGACTCCTGACACCACAGATTTAGCGCTTACACTGTTTATTTGGATTTGGCCTTAGCAGTGAGCTTGTTGGGCTTTAATTCTCAAATAGCCTCCGATTGCATTGCTAATAGCTTTTTGGATATTGTCTTACGGTGTGACACATTTCAGCAAACTTATGGGTTTTTTATGATGACTTTGCAGTTTTTTGTTTTTTTCGCAGAGGGAAAACATCAAAGCTTGAGGAGCACTTCAAACTGATTTCACCGTTGTATAATCAAACGTCTCCCTCCTCTCTGCAGAGGTCATAAAGACACTGTTCCTCCCTTCGACGCTTCTCTCCGAGGATTAAGACCATTTATTCAAATGCAGAGTTGGAATGGATGTCATACTTTTCTATTTTAATATCTATTATTAGAAATTGAAATATCTCCTCCGTGCAGAAAGCTGCCCTCTGTGGATACAGCATGAAACAAGGCTGGACCATCTGTCTATAAATAGAAGCAGTTTGTCCTTTCTTCATCAGTATCTAACCATACGGATGGACCATCTCTACCAAGAACAGTAACTTCCTAATAAACCTGTATAAATGACTCCATTGCTAACAGAGTGTGGTTGGAAAACGTAGTTTCTATCATTTCATATATTAATCAGGGGTTGATCTTAAGGATTTTTACCACTTGCCCTTTGGGCAAGTGACTTTCACATTTCATTTGCCCAGAAACAATTTTTACTTGCCCAGTATAATGTTTGATAAATATAGTTCCTAATATTCATTTTTGTATATATATCAATGAAACATGTTTGTTTTTTAAATGTTTTTTGTAATTCAGTATTTTTTAAGTTTCCAGGTTCCTGGTGTGTATCTGCATGCGTCAGATAATGAACTCAAGCCTACATTACCGTGTTAACATGCTTTTCAATCCTTCCTGCACATTCTTTTCAAACTAAACTTTGCTTTAAACTGTTGTGTGCTTGGAAAAATATAAATTGTAATGTTAAAAATCTAAAAAAAAACTTGACAGGTTAAAAACTTAAGATAAATCACAGGACAGAAGTCAATGTCACAAATGAATAACTTTTATTTTAGAGTCACTGTATGTTTATACAAGATGATACTATTAATATAATGTGACTTTTCTAGAGAATCATTATATATAGTTATTTTATTCAGGGTTTCCACAGTCTGACATCATTTCAGAATTCCCTGACTTTTAACTGACTCAGGATTAGTTTTCCCTGACAAAATAAATGCAGCAACAAGACAACAATAATAACATAACAGGTCACCAATTTAACATGTTTAGCTCTATAACATTTAAATGCACCTCTCCAATGTTTAAGAGAAAAAATTAATGAAAATTTTTTAATGTATGACCTGCATCACTGTACAGAAGACTGCCATATGATAGCCATATTTACACTGTGGGCATGGCATACAATTAGGCCAATTGTTCGTAATCCCTGACCGATAATTTTTAATCTAGGGTTATCTGGGTGGTGGTTGAAATGGGTGGAGGGTAAAATAGGTGGAGGGTGTGTTACTTTACTTATATTTTTTTGCCTTGTTGTTTTTTAGCTTGCCAAGTCGAAAAAAAATGTGTCTGATTCGTGCCAATTCCCGGACAAAATCATGCCATCTGGCGGAAAATCTTGCAGCTTTTTTAAATCATGTGGCTTTTCCAAGTCACGCGAGAATGTGTACAAAAACAACAAAAATGGCGCCGGCAACGCTTCTGGGTCGTTTTCATCGAATGCTGGTGATTTAAAAGTAATTTTTAGTGATAAATAATTTTTTTTTTTTGCGATCATTGCACTCGCCACGCAAATGCAATGAAATTTGTACTCTCCCAATAATTTGTTAATTTATGCTATTTACTAACTATAAAAAGTTTTCACTCAGCCTGTTTCACCTGCAAGGCCACATATTTCCCTTGTGTGAGGGTGTTTGTAGACAAGATTCTTTCTAAAGGTTTATTGATAACATGTTAGTGTTTATTCACAGTGTGTGTAAATTGTTTTGACTCTCACTACTTTCCATTATTGTAAGTAAGGGGGAACCCACTCTGACCAGATCAGAACAGGGCTGATTACCACGCAATCATGATGAACTGTTCTCTATTTGCAAAAATAAAAATAAAGTGCTCTCTGAGTGAAATCCATTGATCTCTATTTATTTAACTGGATTAAATAGTGGAATACTTTTCTCCCACTGTCCAGTGCGTTTAGTAGAAAGTATTTCTCTGTGCATCTAAAGATCCTGATAGGATTCAGATAACAAAATTCTAGGTGTGTTTCCCTTTGATGTTAAAGGGAATTGCTGATTATATCCTGTTAAACTAGACTACATTTACTCTTTCTGCCAATTTATCCCTCTTGCCGAACACAAAACTTGTCAGCGCCATCTGCAAAGGCCCGTCTTGCTCAGCCATGTGTGTGGGTACAGTGTAGTCAGAACCAGATGCACCGCCATCTTGTTAATGGAGCTTTTTACTCTGCTGATCAATGACACAGAAGTAAATTAAATCTCATCATATATAAGAAGAGCAACTTAACTCACAGCTAGTGTGGATTTCTTTAAAGGAGACATAACCAGTTTTTTTACTGATGCAATTCTTTTAAAGGTGACTATAAATTTGTGTTTAATAATTTTTTTGGGAGAACAAAATGTAAATAGGTCTCATTCTGACCTTCAGGAATTTGTGTGTATGCACTTGCGACCTGTCCAGGGTATACCCCGCCTCTAAACCTGTAGACAGCTGGAGATAGGCATCAGCACCCCTCGCGACCACGCTTAGGATAAAGCATGTCAGAAAATGGATGGATGTATGCCCTTTGATATGGATGTAGCGTTAGCGATGGATGGTTCGCCACAGTTTCTCAGTCTGTTACACAGAGAGAAACACATACACAAGCAGCCGCTCTTTGACATTAAGATGCTCAGTGACAATTACAATATAGTTCAGTTTCAGATCAGTTTAGTTCAGTTTCAGTTAGTTCAGATCACCTTGTTTTCTAATAAATCCTACTCTGGGATGGAGGCCATCAGCGAGAATCAGTGTTTGTCAACCTGTGGGTGGTTACCAGACATGGGCAATATGGAGTCAACAAGTCATCTCCATGTCACGTATTTGTTCTACCAGCCACTGAACCAGGTGAGTCCAATCTTCACCGTGAATTAACCTGTGCAGATTGGACTCACCTGGTTAATTGGCTGGGTAGATTAAATACATGACATGGAGATGACTTGTTGACTCCACATTGCCCATGTCTGGTGGTTACCATGGCAGCGTGCCAAGGCAGTGGCCAAAAAAAGCTCCTCTCGACAATTTCCCAAAATATGCTGCTTAAACAAATACAAACTAGACATCAAACCCGCATCTATGATCGCCAATGCCTGCTGGAGGTACGGTCACAAAATGTTTTTATTACTGACATTTTTGAACGTGTAAAAAGCTGCGATGTGCTACGGACGCATGGAAACAAAACAACAGTGGAAATTAGAAGAGATGTGCAAGACGGACAAAACGAGGCTGCAGAGGGGGGCTAACTGCGAAGCTAAAGAGAGATCTCCACAGACCACCGCTTCCATCATTCCTGCTCTCCAACGTCCGCTCATTGGAAAACGAAATGGATAGTCTCCGACTCAAACTCTCTTCCAAAAAGGAGATATGTGACTGCTGCCCCATCATTCTGATGGAGTGTTGGCTGCGTCCAGCAATAGCGGACGGTGCTGTTGGCCTGGGGGGGGGCTAATGTGTAAAAGGAGGGTCCTCTTAGACTGTTCCCAGGCAATCTTCGGCATCTAGCGGGAAGCACAGCCCTCTGCAGGTGACAATGAGGAGAGCACCCCAGATGATTCCCTGTCAAATGCTTAAACATCCCCAGCCGGCTCCTCCCGGCCCCCTCCAGCTTCCACATCTTCTCCAGCATCGTCTGTCACTGCTAAACCTGCTGATGGCTCCACTGCTGCTTCAAACACGTCCGCCTCTTCAACCCAGGGGGCTACCGCCCTCACAGAATCGTCACCATCATCCTCTTCCTCCCCTGAGCCAGGAGAAGCGAGTGCTGCAGGAGCTGGAGGCAGTAGCAGCAGCTCAACAACTGATGGGTGAAGCCCAGGCAACAGGCCCCTAATGCTCCAGCATCAGATCCTCTCCACCAGGGCAAAAATCCCATTTGGATGCTAAGCTCCTATCCAGATCCATCTGACATCACTGCTCCAAGCAAACATGAATGATGCACATTCCATAACTAGATATAGTTACTTAATATCACAACGTATTTGTTTTTATCGCTGCTGCTTACCTTATCAAGGCTGCACTTTAAAAAATGAAATTGTCTTGAAAGCTGTTCTAAACTAAATTTCTTTTTGTTTACACTTGTGTAAAAAATAAATATGTCTAAGTCTAAGTCTTTAACCTGATTCCTGACTTTTCTGAGTGGTTAAAGGCGATATCTACAAGTTTCAATTCAGTTCATTTCTATAGAGCTAATTTACATCATGTCACCTCACATCACTTAATAGAGACAATTCAACCAGATCATCCATTAAGAGTGGTTCAAAGTTTTCTATAGAAGGAAAACCAGTTAATTGCATCAACTCAGTGACTCCAAGGCATTCTCTCACACTAAGCATGCTTGTAGTGACAGTGGAGAGGAAAAACTCCCTTTTAACATAAAGAAACCTCCAGCAGAACCAGATTAAGTGTGAGCGGCCATCTACTGAGGCCAACTGTCTCAAGGAGACAACAGCAGACATAGAAAAAAAGCAGAGATTAAAAAGGCAACCAGAACTACAGTTCGTTGTTGCTGAACTGTAGTTGACCAACATCAAGTGTTTCCTTGATGTTCCAGGAAACACACAGCCAGGCAGATGAGCTCTGAGCCAGCTCCCAATGCAGAGGATGAAGAGAGCACATGTAGTTTAGTGGCTCATTGCTCAATATTCTTGTGTACTGTTAGTCAGCGGGTTGCAGGGTATGCTAATGCTAACACTACCTTGTGGTTTAGCATTAGCATTATTTAGCCTTAATCTCTAGATTCCTTCTGAGCTGCTTTGCTTCCATCACTGGAATCTGATCTTTATTTGGGTTTGAATCTGATAAATGGTATGCAGAGAATGACTTTTACCTACCAACCCTTTGGTTGGCATGGTAACCAGAGATAAATATCAATTTAATTTTTACTAATCACAATCTATAAATTATTTCACAACTCACATTTTAAAAATAGACACTTTAGTCTTATTTCAAATAAGTTTATTTTCATTATGGCTGTTGGTATTTAAAAAAAATAAAAATAAAAAAACCAACATCAAAATTATTTGTTTTTTCCAGACAATTAATTTCATTATGCTTGTTGCTGCCCCAACCTGTTGTTCAACACAAACCAAAAATAAATAGTTTCTCAAGATGATACAAAGTTAAATTTGACACTTTTGCCATCAGTTATACAACTAAGAAAATTAAGTCTAAGGATTTTAGAAATGTAGAAAATGTTTCCTTTAACAGGTTAGTGCAGTAAAGCATTTGTCCTTAAAAAGTTTTACTGCATTACTTTTACTTTTATTCTTTAAGTAGTTTTGAAAATGGTACTTTTAGATGATAATTTCAAGTCTTTTTAAAAAGTAGGATTTATACCTCCTCTTGAGGTATAAATAAACATTAATACTTTTGGCAACTCTGATTATATTAAAATAATACTTACACTTTTTACAGCACTTCCAACGTTCTATGAAAGCAAAAATAAACTTATATTCTGGATTAATAAAAAGTTGTAACAACAACCTTTGAGGCCTTTGGACTAAAATTAGAAAACAAACCAAACTATAGAAATCGTTTCAAATAAATGCAGCCTGTATTTCCTTTTTTCCCCAAAACCAGACAATCCTTTACAGATTGAATTAAACTGGTTTCCAGTATTACCCGTCTGTAGGCGGCCATCTTGTCTCTCTGAGGACACCGCACCGCTGGCCTCTCTTTGTTATCCTGCTGCGGCACAACTTCTCATCGGCAGGAAACAGACCAAGCCATGCTGTGGCGGTGCAGAGTCTCTCTGCGCCGTTTCTTCTGATTCCTTTCATCTAACTGGGACAGGATGGTGTAGCTGGGTTCTGTTATTCCACCAGTGAAGGAGCTGCTGGTTTGCTTGTGATTCTGGACGTTTTCAGCTGTGAGGGAATGTTACCTTTAGCAGCTCCATTCAGGATTATTCAAACCCCCCAAAAAATGAAACTTTCCACCTGAGTGTGATTATACGTGTGCAGTGTTTCCTTACCTGCAGTGCTTTCATGCTCTCATGTTCCCTGTTCTCCATCTCTTATCACTCGCTCCCTCTCTCCATCAGCTCTTTACTCCCAGGCTCTCTCCTGTTTGCCAAGCCAGCCGGTGTTGACGAAGCACGAGCTGTTCAGTGTGTGTGTGCTGTTGACAGAACGTAGATATCTAATTGACACCCACAGAGAGAATTATACAAGCTTCCAAATGCTCTCTCTATGTGTATGTTTAATATTTCTGGGTTTTTGTGTGTGTGCCCACACATCACAGCAGTGCTTATGTGAACAGGTTCTAGAAATGTTTTTGCAGTAGTTTACTGACATGGATCATATCAGCGTTTCTTCTCCTTTTTGCTGTTCTTTAAAAGTCATATATGCTGTTTTTTTATGCCATCCAAATCAACTCTACGCATATGAAGAAGATGATGTACGAGGAAAATGAAATGTTCAAAATATCAGTTTTTTATTTAAATGTTATTTATATTCTGATGTTTTTCCAAACACGAAGAAGGACGGGTGAAATAAACTTAATTTATTTGCCAGCGTGTCATTGAATAGTTTTCACAAATGTTTGCATCAAACATAGACCATATCGTGAGCATCAACACGCACTTTTAAATAGAGTAATATCAAGGGAAAAGTCCAGTCAGCAAGGAATGATCAGTGGATCATGATCTCTACCTAAAACTAATATGTTTGCAGTGATTTAATGAATTTAGCCTTAATCAGTAAAAAAATTTAAATAATGATTTTCGTCATGATCACTGAGTCTGAGACCGGCCATTTTTGCCCAAATATAGTAACCCCTCCCTCCTGCCATCTTCCTGCAGTGACGTCACGGTGCGGTAAGCCTAGCGCCATTCTCCCCGCTTTACAAGCAAAATCAATGGGAACTACTAGACACATCTGCAATCAACAACAATTATTGAAGATTTCCAGAGGACTTCACCAATGAAATTCACCAGAGCTATAGTGAAACTGACAATGCCCACGTGCATGGCAGCTGGATGCTGGAATACATCGGGTAAAAGTGAAATAAAAAGAGTTATTCCACCTTTCTGATTCCTGATCCTCGACAGACGGGTTGGTCGTTGGATTGCCAACTTGAAAACGAAGGATTTACCATCGAACTTCTGGCCAGAGAAAAAACACGTAATATGTAGCCAACATTTGGAAGAAGAATGTTCTCAAGATGACTTGGATAATAGCGCGTTGTGACAAACACCAGATACAGCACTGGGACTTGATCAACAGCTGATACCGCACCGTGACGTCACTAACCAGTAGATGGCAGTAGTGTTCTTGGAGAAACATGGATGCCTCCAGTAAAGCACATTCAAATGAAAATTATCTTAATTACAAACACTGATCATTTATTGAACAATATGGAATAATTTGATAATTAAAATATTTTCAGAGGTTTGAATTCGAATATGACGAGACATTTCCTTTAATATGCACTTGATAAAAAGATAGAAATCCAGTGTTAGCATTTAGCTGGCATAGCATCAAGTTTTATCATGAAGCCTGATGAGGTTAGAGATGTTTTCTGTCTCTCAGCTGCTATCCTGGTTGAAATCAAGTCATGTTTAAGGACAAAAAATTTTGTAAATCCACTTTGGTAATGGACGAAGTTCTACAAGCTGTTTGGAATAAACTGCAGGTATCAAAAGGTAGCATGTTCTGATGTATTGATTCAGAGTCCTGTACACAAACAGCAAACATTTCTGCCCAAAGCTTTCCTCCTTTAGGTGGTTTAAAAGTAGTTTTTGGATTATCACATGTCTAGGTTGGTGAGATTCAGGAGAGCAGACGGATAACAGACACCAGATCATGAGGAAAGACCAGTGTTACCAACAAGAAAAGTTGCTATTGGCTGTCTTAAAATGTGCTAGTTGACATCATCACCTAGTTTGCATAATATCATCCGTCTGCAGGAGAAGATCCCCATTCATTTGCTCATTTTTTGGCTGCCTGTCAAAGCAGTATAGACATATTACTGGAAGGGGAAAAGTGTGGAGATTTTTAGAGTAATAGGTTTTATAGGAACAAGTAAAGACCATTTATAGAATTCAGCCATTTAGTTCTTCACTCCATACCAGCTGGTGGCGGTAATGCACCATTTGTAACGCACCGCCCAAAATAAATCTCATAAAGAAGAAGAAAGTAGTGCAGAGACACAAGGAGACAAGAGAATCAGAAATAGAGAGAAATGAAAAAAGCAACAGTTTTATAATTCCATTTTGAAATCTAGAGCAGAATTGGAAGCAGTTTTGCACATGCAAATTTTATTAACAATCTGGATTGGAAGTGGAAAGGTTCTCTCACTGCTACAGCTTCAGGGAGCCTGTCCGGCATGACGACAGCAAACAGTGGGTGTGTTCTATTTCAGAGGATGCAGTCTATCTGGACTTGGTCTTTGGAGGTCCATGGAAATAAGGAGGCCAGAAGAGTATTGGCTATGGATTCAAAAAAGTCCAGCCTTTTCCGGCATTCACTGCCCGCACACTCACCTAGCAACTGTTATAGTTGAAACACAAAGCAGGCAAATAATGTTTACAGAACTACTATTTTGGGCGCTAATAACATTTTTCTAGGAGCTTCAGCAACAGAAGTGTCGTTGCGAATATCAGATTTATAGTGCCCACACTGCAGCAATATTGGAACCTGTGCTTAAACGTCAACAAACACATGTGTACAAAGACAGATCGAACCTTTCTATAAAACATACATTACCTGCCACATGTCTGACTCAGAGAGCACTTAAAACAACTATTTTCATTAATTTAAAGGGGTAATAGAATGCAAAACTAGTTTATATCGTCATAGATGAATAACAATAGTTCAGTGGGTTAAAATGGACGTACAAAGAAGCTCAAACCCCATCGACACCTCCATTCTCTGCAAATCTCACAACTCTAAACTTCCACCATAAAACAGGCAAATTCATGGGGCCGCCGTTGTCCAGGCTACCGTCACCGGGTCGCCAGGGTTTCCAGACCAGCTGACGTCTCGTTGTGGTCAACTTTAGTTGACCAAAATCCCGGACGATTTTAAAATTCCCCCCGGACATTTTTTTAGGTATGAAAAGTAGTGCATGTCCGGGAAAAAGTGGACGTCTGGTCACCCTACCATATCAACAATTTTATGTTTCAGTGAGTGAGTGCTTGTTGCTATGATGAGTCTTTGCTCAGCAGCTTCGCTCGTTTAACCAGGCTTACATTAGGGCTCATAGAACAGCAAATATGCCATTTTCAGCCCAACCAATGGTACACAACCTATTCAGAGACCTTAAGTACCAGCACCAAATACCCTATAGAATCCTTCTATCACCCCTTTAAGACAAACCTATTCACATACTGCACTGGTATTATATTAAATTGCACTTACAATAGACACCACTGTTCAGCACCTTTTTCCTCTGCACATGGAGCAGCAGGCTTGCTTGGACTCGGAATGAATCACGGGATACCAAAGGCTACGTAGGACAACCGGACCTGTCCTTCAAAACGGGCAAAAACAAGTCTGCATTTGTCAGACGTATAATGAGGTGCTGTCCAATCCAAACAGGTCACGGCACAGCGCTATGACGCAATCAGCCAGTGAATCTGGGCTTCTGAGGATGCAGCCACTGGATTTCAACACACCATGTGAGAGAAAGAGAGCGGGAGGCGGATCCATTAGCTCCTCGCTCAGGAGGATAGAGTTTGGTGCTTTTATGTATTGTTGCCAAAGTCTCCATTAAATCAGAAACACATTACTAGATGTGGAGCTAGAGCTTTTATAAAATAAAGGCACTAGAGAGGTCTGAAAAGTTAGCAAATATAGTGACAAAAGACATCAAAGCCTCTCATTTTGAAGATATGGGTAAAGATGCTAACATGATGTCAAAAGCATGGAACACATTTTTTAGATAGAAATAAAAATAGAAAAAAATTCCAGGAATTAGATTTGGAAAAATTTCTTAATCAAAGAAGGACTTAAGGGGAAACAATGCTGTTTTCTCAGATTTTATTTTTTAGAATAATTAATTTCTTTCATTGATTATGATTATATATTATATATATATTTATTTATTTTTTTGATGACCTTACAGTTCTTGCGACCCCCCACCCCCCAGTGGGACCAGACCCCCTCTTTAGATTGACAGCAAGAGCCAAAAATGGTATCTGGCAAGCCAGTTTTGAAAAATGATACATGTGATACAATGATACCAGTTGGGAACTGGCTTATACTTGTTGGGAACTGGCTTATACTTGTCGGGAACTGGCATGTGCCAATGTAAAAACTGCATATGCCAGGGTACTGGTTCCCAACTGCATCAGCCAAACTGGCTAATGCATATGGCATAAGCCAGTTCCCAACTGACAAATGCCATATGTCACTCTTGGCTCTGGGTACTGCTGGCCCCTTGAGGAACCCTTTGAACAAATCATTGTTGTTTGCGTCAGAGGGTTGATCTGAGGAGTTTTTGAGGTCCATTTGATGGATTTGAAAAATAAGCATATCCTGGACTAGCATTGGTTTAAATAGAGAAGCTTGTTGCTGTCAGAGGTCAGAGCAGCATGCACAACAAGCTGACAGGAAGGTGACAGTTATTCAGGTCCAGAAAACCACAAAAAACTCTGCAGCACTGGGGCCACTAACTGCATCATGAAGGCATCCACGCCTTATCTTAGACACTCTGTACATTGAGGTCATGTTCACATTGAGATTCTGCAAAATGGCACAAAAATCATCCCTGCAGTCAGTTAATCAGGATTAGGATCCTGTTTTTAAATCATAGAGTTTAGATCTCTCCATGCCAGCGGGCGTTAGTATGGAAATGACAGAGGTAAAAGTAGCACTACTT
>NW_015150883.1:189637-191252 GCF_000732505.1 Cyprinodon variegatus
GTATCGCAACCCACATGCCAATACTCACCCCTATTAGCAATGATCTGAACTCTCTCTTTTTATGTACCTTCCATGTAAACCCTCTGAACTGTTACCACTTTCTGCCTATATTATTGTTCATTTTAGATGTTTTTCTAGAGTGACTGCATCTCATTTGATTCTTAGTCCCACTACTTGAGTCCACACCTCTGCTGAACACATTTAAAGCAGCAACACCTGCCAGGCTATTGCTGCTGAGCGCGTGTCCTTCATGACCAAAGCCTACCGTTGTCTGTTTACTGCTTCCAGCAGGATAACACTGCTGAAAATCATCTCGACCCAGTTCCTGTTCTGCACTGCTGGGCCGTCACAGACAGCGGATCACAGTCTGATAGGGCACATGTGGGATGTAGCTGAACAGGAGCTTTCCCTTTTATCATCAATCATCTAAAGCGGGTCAGAACAAGGCGAGAATATGTTTGGTAGTTAAGGTGGTTTTCTGTAAAATTATTGATGGTTTCTACAGAACAAAAGTATCATCTAACGAAAGGATGAGAGAGGAAACAGTTCTGTTGTTTCCTTCGTCCTCATTCATTGCTTTGCAGTCCTGTAGCCTTGGCGTGTGAAAAACTGAGGCAGCGGCCGGTTTCAGATGTAAACTGACACAAACACGATCACTGCTAAAAGCAGGTTATTCCATTTCTGCTCATAGTGAGAACAAATCTGTCAGTGTTAGACATGTCATTAATGTGGTTTAATCCTTTAAGCCTCAGGCCAATCTCCACTGGGGACGCTTTCTCAAATTCAGTCAGCAGCAGCTTCACAACCAAAGGCGACAAGCTCAACTGGTTCCAACCACATACACAGCAGAACAAACTAAGATGTCCTTGCTAAAGGCTAACAGCGAAATGAAAGACAGAACAAAATGTAAAAAGAAAAAAAACCTTAACATCTTTATACCTCAGTTCTTTAGGTTCTCTCATTGTTTGTGTTCCTAATGCATATGTTCTGCTTTTGGTATTTCGTTTGAAAGTCAACGTTTGAGAATAAATTGTTTCACTGAATAATAACTAAATAGGACACCACCTCATAAAACCTTTCACTAATAACATAATAGGCTGTGCTATTCCTCTCTGAAACTCAGACTTAGACAAACTTAAATGAGTACAAGGAAACATGGCCGCCTCATATTTGAACTCATCTGGGCTGATGCTACAGTTCCTACTGAATATTTGAAGATTAATGACATTAATTCATGTAAACAATGAGGAGAAGTTTTAATCCATGTAATTAAGGGGACTAATGGCATAAAAACCTGGATGACTCTTAACTTTCTGCTCCTGAATGCAGAAAAAAACAGGTTATAGTCTTTGGACCAGAGCCTTTGAAAAAGAAGCTGAGTCAGTCACTTCATTTGGATGGGATTAAACTGATTTTAGATAATAAAGTAAAATAATCTTGGTGTTATTTTTTTTATTATGACCTGTCATTTAAATCCCAGATCAAAGAGGTTTCTAGAATTCCCTTCTTTCATCTGCGGAATATTGCAAAAATGAGAAATCTCCTGTCCAGGGGTGATGCTGAGAAACTAGTCCATGCATTTGTTACTTCAAGGCTGGACTATTGTAATTCTTTA
>NW_015150883.1:191699-195352 GCF_000732505.1 Cyprinodon variegatus
GCTTATAGTTAGAGTGGCTCAGGTTATCCTGAGCTATCTCTATAGTTATGCTGCTATAGGCTTAGACTGCTGGAGGACATAGGGATGCCTGTTTCATCATTCTGCTTCATTCTATCTATATTCTCCCACTCTGCACAATCTGTTAGTTCAATCTCTAACTTTTCTCTGCTTTTTCTCATAGTAGCTTCATCTGGTCTGTTCCTGTTTGGCTGCGACTCCATCCTGGAGAGAAATATCAGCTGTGCTGCTGCCATCAACACCTTTGTTTATAGATGTATGTATGGTTGTATGTGATGTATGTATGTATGGTTTTTCAGTGGTCCTGTTTATCTTACTGTACTGTAACTGTATGTTCTCTCTTTCATCCTCTGACATGGGAGCTGGCTCGGAGCTCGTCTGCTTAAGTTAATGAGTTGATGCAGTCAGCTGGTTTTCCTTAGACAGAAAACTTTGAACCAATCTGATTAGATGATCTCGTTAAATTGTCTAGGTAAAGTCCTTTGAGATGATGTGTGGTGAATTGGCAGCAGCACGGCTGATATTTTTCTAATGGAGGATGGAGTCAGAACCAAAAAGAACAGATGGAGATACTATGATGAAGAGAAGCAGAGGGAGCAAAAAGTTAGAGATTGAACTAAGACATACTGCAGAATGGGAAGATAGTGATTGAGTGATGAAAAGAGGTCCCTATGTCTTCCAGCAGCCTATGCCTATAGCAGCTCAACCGCATAAAAATAGCTCAGGATAACCTAAGCATTTTGGATGAGGTATAAGAAAGGTAGAGCCAGTGTGGCCAAGTTAGAGCACTTTAGAGAAATGGTTAAACAGTCCAGCTGCTAGGCTCTCCACAGTTTTATTAAAAGGTGTTTAATCTATTGGTTTATAAAATATAAGACTACTTAAACAACCTGAACTGTCCTTTCAGCCTTCCAATACTGCCCTTTTTTATAAGATTAGCACATTAGAATGTCACTAAGACCATAATTATAGCCCATTATTAATGTAAAGGAGCAGAAAATACAGTTCTGTAAATTTCATACAATGAGGGAAGCTGATTTTAACTGGAGAACCAAAACTGCATTAACATGTACTGAGCCATTCAGTGATCTAAACATTTTTATGAAGGGATTTTAGTTACTCAGTTCCCTGATTCTAAGGCCAAGCACTGAAATCACAAATGATGCAAACAGAGAACTGAAAGAATCGCTGGTTCTTTTCTCTGTCCATGTTTTACATCAGCAGCTGTAGGAGGATTCGTCTCAGCTCAGGGTGTCCCAGGATAGACTGACTGCTGAACTAAAGCAGACTATCGTGGTCCAGGATGCTTTCAGATGTTTAGAGACACTATTTCGGCTCCAGGTGTGAACAGAGCAGTAATTAGAGGGCTGACGCCGGTAGAGCTGAGGCAGAATCAGCAGAATTAAACCTAATGCTAATGATCTAAATGCTTATTTTTACTAATTGCTACTGTTTTTCTTTCTTTAATAAATAAGAACAGAGCGAAAGAGGTTGGCTATTCTTTTCCAACCAACATTAGACTGATAATAGTTTGATAGCCTGTTGAGGCGGGTTAGCCGTCCACCTCTCAATAAGCTCCTTTATGTCTGCAGCTTTTAGGGATATAAATCTAGATATTAACACAGGCATGTAGGGATGGCAGAGGCTCAGTTCAGTCGATCAGGTTACATGCTGCACGCTGCTGCTGCCCTCATCTCCTTTCTAAAAGTGCTAAAAAGCTGAGTTCATCATTATTAATACTAGATCACAGGCTTTATCGTAAATCATCCATGAACATGCAAACGGAAAAGGAGCAGGACATCAGCCAGCGCTGGAGATGTGAGTTTGAATCGTAGTGCAAACGCTTCCATCTGCATTCAGAAGCTCCTCTTCATTTATTTATTTCATAGCCTCCGCCTTATTTTCTATATTTCTATGAGCAGAGTGTTTATAATCATTATATCCACCTGTTCTTGGATGATGAGGCCAACAGGTCCAGTTGGAGACATCCTTCAGCATCAGAGGTCACTATAGGGGGGGACGTTCACATCCTTAATAGCAGATCGACGTGACCTCTGCCAATAAATGACTGAGAGCTTCAGGGGAAGACGAGTGCAGAAGATGGCTGACACCAAAACAGTCATGGAAATGGAAAGTTCCCATATAATTAAACGTCTGCACTCCGCCTGAAAGTCAATCCACGGTGATTCATTGTGATGCGTGTTCCTCTGTAAACACTCTCCACTCAGTGGAAATGACTAATCTCTCTCTGCACCATGCTGCTGTTTATGCTGCTGGTTATTCGTTTCAGGAGTAATTAAGGTTAAAAGCCAGAGAGCTCTTTAATGAAGAGAAATGATGACCGTTGAAAACTTTTCCTCTAGGAACCCTCGGTGGAAAAAGAAAACTAGGAGATTGTATTTTTTTTTTTTTATGTGTATCTTGAACTTTCTGAATTATTGATTTGATATGAAAAGTTTGTTTCAACAATAGAAAAAAAGCTTATGTGTTAAAATTCAACCATTAAAAGATTTTTTTTACCTAAATCAAATGTAATAAATCAGTATAACATTTCCTAATGCAGAGGTTATCTCAAGTAATTTCCCCAACGCCTTAAACTATAAACATAAGCTAGGTGACCTCTACCCTTTAATTGCTATAGGCCAGGATTGCAAACCTAAGCTAATTGTGTTTGGGCCTTAATTAATCGGCTAGGTGAGTTTATTTCTGTAGTGTTGAACATGAAACACAGAAAAGAGCATCATATTGGCAGACAGGGAGAGCAAACAGTGACAGTCCATCCATCTATTTTCTGTCACGCTTATCCGAAGCAGGGTCACGAGGGGTGCTGGTGCCTCTCAGCTGTCTACAGGTGAGAGGTGGGGTACACACTGAACAGGTCGCCAGTCCATCACAGGAACAAACAACCATTCACACACATAAAGAGAATTTAGAGAAGCCAATTAACCAAACAGTGATTGAGCCAGAGTAACTGGAGAGAACCCACACATGCACAGGGAGAGAACATGCAAACTCCATGCAGAAAAGACCCCAGGCTGGTAATCAAACCTGGAACCTTTGTTAGGTTTATTCAATGATGATTATAAAATTAATGTCCGTGTGTGCTTATGAAACATTTGCGCAAGGGGATGCTCCACTGTGTTTTGTGATTCAGTCAGGAGACCATCCTGCCTTGTCATTCTGATGGAGCATCCTGTCTTTATGAACTGATCAATTGTTCTGTCAGAACAATACTCTGTTTGTAACCATGTGTCATGTTCTGTTAATAAAACGCTCTGCGGAGGAGGTCCGGGGTAAGACAGTGTGTTTGAGTCTGGGGTTCAACTGTCTCTCCTTCTGCAGAAGCCATATGAAAATCCCTTACTGTGTATTTCAGTTCTTCCTTTACAAACCTACATTTTTGAACCCAACAACTGTATAGCTGCAAGGCAGCATTGCTACCCACCACACCACTGAGCAGCCAACAGTTACAGTCAGACATTTAAATAAGTGGATTGTATTTAAAAGAGACCATTTGACTGATACATTTTATAAAAATAACTTGATTTAAAAGCTGGAGTTAGAGTGAAATTTTAACTGATAACTTTTATATATCACAGTCAGAGGCCACTACAAGAACAGTTCGGTTCGACTGT
>NW_015150883.1:196720-208676 GCF_000732505.1 Cyprinodon variegatus
TGAACCAAACCGAACCGTGGATTTTGTGAACCGTTCCACCCCTAATTTAGAGAGCAGTGTTGTTGTTGATAGCCATCTTAGATATAGTCTTGGATTTTATCTTCAGGACAAATCTGTTATTACTTTTATTTAGCTTTTAGTCATTACTACATATATGTGATCGCTTTAGTCCAGATTTAGTCGACTAAAACTCAAAAAGGTTTTCGTCTATTTTTTGTCAGTTTTATGTTACACCTTTAACCTTCTGCTGGGCAGAAAACGGATTTCTAAAATTAGAATAAACCTTTTTTAAATGAATGCCCTACTTTATAGAAATGTTTCTCACAAAAGTTGTGAAAATGGCAGATCTAGTTTAACACATCATGTTGGTTGACATACTGTAGCAGAGAGACAAGCTAACAAAATGTACAATGAAAGAATGGTGTTAGACATCCAAGGTTTCCATCCCAAATCAAATACGTCCTCATCTGCTATGAAAAACAAAATTACACACAGATAAATGAAATCCTTACTACTCCAAAAAAAGCAAAGAACAAAGACATTCTTCTTTCTGCTTTTTGACTTAATTTCTGAGAATTTGCCCTTTTGTTACTGCTGCTCATGGTCAAAGTAGATTTAAATTAATATGAGTCTTATATAGAAATGCACAGAGAACCGTCATGTTTTGCCTTATAATGCCATGACAAACCGGAACTAAATTTCATGAATTTGTTAACTAAAATGTTTAAATATTCTAATAGACAGAAACAAGAACAAAGAGAGAGAAATATTCAAACCTTTTCATCTGGGTCTTTATCCAGAAATAAACAGCATACTTTGGATATAATTTAGGGATTCCTTTTGGTAGAAAATAAAGAAGGTTTATTATCACCTCTTGTGGGCTGGAAGAAAGAAAATCTTGATAGACAAAAGGATTTTTTTTTTTTTTACAATTTGCAGAGGATGATCAGCCACATAGTTTATTAAGTAGTGAGAGCAAGAAGAGCCATACTGCTGAGAGTGAACCATGAGAGTGGAGCGTAAAGCGCAGACCCTGAGCTAAGCAAGCGCAAAAATGCATTTGTGCACAAGTACAGCTGGAAGAGCAGAATTTGTCAGAGTTGAGCGCAGTAGCATTTCACCCTACTTTCCCTCTGCCACTACTGCCATGGCATGCCGAATGTGCACCGCTACATGCCAGGTGGGCGGCATGACCAAACAGAACACAGCAGCACGACCAATAACTTGCCTAACAGATTACGGCACATTGAGGAATTTTACACGTCTGATTGTTGTCAGATGTTTTCATTCATTCTCAAAAACTCACACCCATGACTCGTCATGTTTTCGTAATCAAAGATCCATGTTTAACTTGTCAGTTATCCTCATAAAAAGGAGCATCAATGGAATAATTCGACTTCGTCATCTTTGACGAAAACAACACTGTTAGAAAACCTGAGGCTTTCAGAACTTTTTCAAGTTTATGTCAGATTAGGAGAGCATGAGAACTAAAAGCTGCTTCTCCATGTAGAACTGAGGGTCTGGCTGTTGATCCCCTGCCACCCAGCCGTAATGTATTTTGTTTAAAGTCTGTTTTAAGTCTATTCCATGAGATACACCAGTGGAAGGACTTTAGAACTGGGCTGATGTTCTGCACTTTCTTAGTTCTAGTGAGGACGCAGGCAGCAGCATTCTGGATCGGGTGTCTGATCCACTTTTTAGGCAGACCTGTGAGACACCACTACATGGATCAATTCTACTAGAGATTAACAAAGTAGACAGTAGTTTTTCAAGGTCCTGCTGAGACATTACTCCTTTAACCCTGGATATATTCTTCAGAAGGCTGGCTTTGTTACTGTCTTTGTGATCCTCTGAAGGTTCAGGTCTGATTCCATCACTTCACCCAGATTTAGACTGTTGTTGCTAGATAGCTGGATTAACTAGCTGGGTGGTAACTTTGAAACACTCTTCTTTTGGTAAAAATGATGACTTAAATATAGCTTAGATTCGGCTGAAAAACTGTGTCTGCATGCGTTGATTTGTTCTCTGCATTCACCCAGAGGAGGAATGGGTTCTTAGTCACTTGGTGACATGGTGATGAACAGCTGGGGGTCCTCTGCATCTTTATGGTGACTATACATAATTTTTATGAGGATAAAGTTACCAAAACACTAATCATTATTATTTTAGTTTTTATTATTATAATTTAGTACACTTTCAAAAATCTACAAAAATAGCTTTTTTGTTATTTTACGCAATTTTGTCCAGTGAACCAAGAGCTTTATTCATCTCATTAAAGGACTTCTTCCCCCTGAATCAATACTTTTTTTGATAACAAACTGTATAAAAAATGATATTAAGGACTGACAGTAATTTTTATTTTTTTTAATAATGGAAAATGAAAATACATATTTTTTCTTCATTTCACACTAAAAACAGCGTGAAAAATGAGTCTACATCATCATCAGTGTGGAATAATTGTGGTACGGGGAGTGGCGGCGGTGTATGGGGAGAGATCCAACTGCTCTGTTGCTAGGCTAAGTTTGCTCTGTTGCCATGTTTGTTTGGCTGTAGAGCCAGATTACTGCCATAAACCCTGACCCAACCCGTGCTCAGGCCACAGCCCCTCTGCACCCTTGTTGATTCACGGGACACAACCTTTTTTTGAGAGGATTCCAAATGTTAGATGTGGGGCAGAAATACTTCGCTCCCTAGCAAAAAAAAGCTCTGCTCTAAGATTTAATTAACATGTGTTTGGCCTCTTCATCATTAGAACCGGACCAAACCAATATTGTTGTCATATTTTATAAATCCACATTTAAAGCACTTGTCAATTGTTTTTAAAAAGAGTTCAACTACTGAACAAACAAAACAGGAAGTTTTTCTATTTTATTTTTTTATTTGGATGTTTCCTTGCTTTAAGTCATCCAGCTTTACAGGCAGAGAATAACTCAGTCTAGGTGTGTTTATGTTACGACTTTGCTCATTGAAATGATCCAGAGTCGTTCATGTGCTCATTGGAGAGTCATTTATGAGACTGTTACTTTGAAGCTACGCCTATCAGGAACAGATTGTTAGAGCCATTAACATCCCATAATCTACAAACTTCCCTGGCTACTAATCATACCCATCCCTTCACAGTAAACAGCTACAGGAGCTGCAGTCTGTACCTCACTGACTGGCTCGAGTTCACAGTTCAAAATTCAGGAGTCCAAGTCCAGCATCGAGTCATTAGGATACAAGTCGTAGGGGACTTCGCCATTGAGTATGTTTCCATACATATTTACCTCAGTAATTTCACTTTCCTGGGGCTTTACTTTCACCACGCATTGGTTCCACTGCAGACCTACACTGTAAATAGAGCAATAAGGTCAACATCACGGTAAAATACGGCAGCAGTGGTTGCTTGGAAGGTACTGCTATAAAAAAGGGGAAACTTTACAAGGCAAAATGGTCCATGTCTTTGATAATTTTAGATTTCAATGTTAAAAACATGTATGTATAGACTATAAATTGTATCTATAAACTGAGAGTAATTGTAAGAGGCAATAAAATAAATAAATATGAAACACTATATACATATTATACAGGAAAGTAAGGATATGGATTATCAATATATATTTGTGGGGTTATAATACAGGACAAATAATGACAGAAAATAGGAGATATACAAATTATATACAGCTATAGTTGAGAAGTACATGTAAGTGCTGTTGGATCCGTGGATGTGTGTGTGAGGACAGTCCATATGTTACTATTGTTTGTGTGGGAGGGTGGGGGCTGTGTGTGTGTTTTGTCAGGGGTGCGGGGGGGTGTACAGTCCTTAAGGTTGGTGTCAGGAGCCATTCAGAAGCACGACAGTTGTGGCTGTGGGGAAGAAGCTGTTGCGGTGTACGGTGGTTCTAGTCTGTAGGATTCTGTAACGCCTCTCAGAGGCTTTTTCAGACACCACTTCCTGTAGATGCTCTTGATGGCCGGTGCCCCGATGGCAGTTTTAACCATCCTCTGCAACATCTTCTGGTCCGAGACAGAGCAGTTCCCATACCAAACTGTCATACAGTTGATCAGGATGCTCTCAATGGTGAAGCAGTAGAAGGTCGTCAGAATCTCTGAGGACAGGTGGTTCTTCCTAAGAGTCCTCATGAAGAAGAGACACTGGTGCGCATTCTTGATGAGTTATGAGCAGCTGGTTGTCCATCTTAGGTCCTCGGATATGTGGACTCCCAGGAACGTAAAGCTGTCCAAATGCTCCACCACCAAGCCCATGATATGGATGGGTGGATGTTGGTCAGTGTTTCTCCTGAAGTCCATGATGAGCTCCTTGGTCTTTTCGGTGTTCAGCTGCAGGTTGTTTGCATCGCACCATTCAACCAGACTGTCCACCTCCTCCCTCTAGGTGGCCTCATCTTTGTCTCTAATGAGGCTGATCACCATGGTGTCGTCTGCAAACTTGATGATGGCATTGGAGCCATGGACAGGTCTGCAGTCGAGGAGGAAGAAGAGGAAGGGACTCCCCATTCAGCCTTGTGGCACTATGGTGTTGATTGTGATGGTGGATGAGAAGTGGTTGTCTAGTCGGACATGTTAGGGACAGCTGAAGGAAGTCGAGCAACCAGTTACACATGAGTGGAATGATGGCGAGGTCTGTGAGTTTGGTAATGAGTTTTGATGGGATGACAGTGTTAAAAGCTGAACTAAAGTCTATGACCAGCATTGTCGCATAAGTTTTCTTACTGTTTAGGTTTGAAAGGACAAAGCTATGGAGTCTGCATCCTCTGTGCTCCTTTTCCATCTGTATCCAAATTGGAGGGGGTCAGTGTGGTAGTCATGGAGTCTGGTTGGGTTGGAGTTCTTGGGGATTGGGACAATGGAGGTGGACTTGAAGCGGGTCGGTACCACAGCGTGGGCCAGGGACAGGTTAAAGATGTCCGTCTGACTGACTTGCTAGATGTGCTCTCGTCATCCTCTGACACGGGGAGCTGGCTCAGAGCTTGTCTGCCTGTGTGTTTCCTAGACGGGGCCGCCTGTGGAGCTGGTTGACAGTTTCCTTTTATATCTTTGCTTCTTTCTGTATGTCTGCTTCTGTCTCCTTGAACCCCAGTCAGCCTCGGCAGATAGCTGCTCACACTGAGTCTGGTTCTTCTGGAGTTTTTCCTCTCCACTGTCGCTACAAGTATGCTTAATGTGAGGAATTGCCTTCGAGTCAATGAGTCAAAGCAATCAACTGGTTTCCCTTGTATTGTAAAGTGCCTAGAGATGACATGTTGTGAATTGTACTATATAGCACTATTAGTACTATATTGCACTATATAGATCAAGTGAAATGAATTGCCTTTAAGTTTGGGGGATAAACTTCAAACCAAAGGTCTGAGTCACTAATGAATCTCTGCCTTTAGCATAAATGGAAACTCTGCATCATTTCTCAGAATAGAGATTAACAGAGTAAGGACGTCTGCATAATGTAGAAAAAGCATCGCCAGGCAAGCAGTTCAGGGTCTGATGATTTCTGATCATTATGTGTGTTTAACTGCAGTGTAAAGCAAACCAACAGAAGCTAATGCCGACCATGCAGTAGTTAGCCAGGTGTTAATGTATATTCTGAGCTGTTATTTCATTACTTTATTTCAATATTGGTTTAAACACTAATATGATGTTAAGGTTTTGGTGTTTTCTGGAGCATTAATCAAATTTCTTTGCAAAAATAAAATATTGATGCTGAACTGTAATATCATCACTTTATTTTACTGTTTATGGTTTTCAACCGTTTTCATTTCTCTTTCCTTTTATCTGTACATAATAGCCTACTTTTTAATTTCTTATGAATTACTTTATTTTTTACAAGTATATAAATAAATAAAAAAGATAATTAAAGCTTGAATCACACTCTCCAGTAAGACCAATCTATCTGATAATTACTGGATAATTATTTGTTTAAATATCAATTATTGTCACAACATTGTAAATGATCCCAATGTAGCTCATCACTGTGAGTGTGTGCGTGGTCGGGTGAATCACTAAATATAACACTCTGGAGTCTCTTGACTTGAAAAGGCACTATATAAGTACAAAGCATTTACCATTTCAGCAATAAAAGTAGTGTTTAACTGGAGCACTGCACGTTATAAATTATAGAACCTCCAAACTCCAGGGAAAAGGTTGACTCCAACATTTTTCAAAGGATTTTCGCCATAGTAGACGTTTGTGTTCTACTCCTTGTGAAAAAAAAACAAATGGAGAGAGAAGCTCTGGGCAAGATTGGCGATAAACTATGATAGTTTCACACCAATCAAAATGATTATCTCCCTCAGGTCAGAGAAACCTTTGAATTCAACAGATTAATTAAAATGAAGCCTTAAGGATATGGCAAATGGTCACATACAAACAAATCAGAAGCAATAGCCTATTTCTTTAAATAACTTTCAATAATCCTCCAAGATTAGTCACTTTATTTCACCCTCAGCAAACTAATGATTTAAAACCCTTAAACAATACTTTAAATATGGCCCTTCTTTTACCACAGATGGATACATACAGTACAGTTTATCACCTAGTTCTTAAAGTTAACAGAAATAATTAATTTTAGTCTTACTAATTAATATGAGGTAATTATAACTAGTGTTGAGCCAATCACATATTTTGGCCCCGATACAGATTCCCGATACCTGGCTGTGCAGTATTGGCCGAACCGAAACCATACCGATACCATCCTGTCATAATTAGAACGTGTGACTCTGAAGAGGCGCAAAAACTGAGACAGTTGGATTATGAGAAAAAATTTATTGAAAAAATGGAAAAGGACAAGACAGGATTTCGGCTGTTCGGAGGTCTGGTGAGCTCTGATGGAAAAGATAGGGAGGATAGTGAATAAACTGAGCTTTGGGATTTGTGAGAATTTGGTTTGGATGGTGAACTCACGGAGGTGGCGGCTAGGGCTTGGTCTGGGGGAAGAAGTGCTGTTCGGTGATCCAGGTTGTTGGCTCAGGTCCAGATTCTCTCTCAGTGTTGGTTTGTTGGAGGGTGGACAGGCAGGCGAGCGCAGGCAGGAGGGCTGACAGATGGAAGAGAACGTTCCAGGTGTCTCTCTGACTCTGTTTCCAGGCGTGGGTTTCCAGGCCTCAAACTGGATGGCTTTCTGTAAGGAAATCACAGGGACAAGGTTAGGTTAGGTCTCAGAAAACAAGGCTAACAAGGAGTTGGTTTGTACCACGCAGAAGCGTAAACGAACTGATGCCCTCCTCCTGGTTTCAGCTCCTTATGAAGGCTGGTAATTAGCTCTGATGGAATGCACCTGCCCATCCAGCCCTGCAGAGGAGAGGGAGAAAGAAAACACAGACCTGCACCTAGACCACAGAGTATGACACATCTGTCTGAAATTGATGTGAGTGTGTATATATGAACAACTGCATACTGCTTGGATGTGAATTAATTGCCTTCATGGCTTTGTCAAGCTGTTGCCTACCTTTGTGAAGCAGGAAAAAGACTAATAAAAGTGAATTCAGTGGAATTTTTTATTGCCTACCTGGAATGGGTGACAATAGTTGAATAAACTTTTGGCTCTCAAAATCGTATCGGTGCCCTATTGTTGGTACTCGCAAATACCGATACCAACATTTTAATGCTGGATCAGGGCCCCGCCCCATACTGGTATTGGTTTAAAGCTAATTATAATGATGGAAAGAAATGCAAACAGTCTAAAATCCCCACAAAACTCAATCTAAATGCTGTTATGAAAGAAAGTTTCCTTACTATAGTTTCCACCGGGCTGACTTTATAATGCCACCCTGGATTCTAAGAAAGGTTCCTGCTGTAAAATGGCTCCTTTAGGTTTGAAATACCAGATAAACCTGCAGCTTCAAAAATTAGAATATCGTGAAAACCTGAAGGGACATTCATATCTTATTCACATCCATTATGCATAGATGGTATATTTTTAAGGCTTTGTTTCTTCTCATTCTGATAATTATGGCTGACAGATCAAGAAAACCTCAGATTCAGTGTCTCAGAAAAGTTATGTTGTGGAAAGTCATATCCATCCCTAATCAGCTAATTAACTCCAAACTCCTGCTAATGTTTCCTGACACAATAAAAGGGTCTCAGTGTGGCTCAGCAGAGCACTCAGTCATGGAGCAGAGTGCTGACTGTACAGATGTACAGAACACAGTTATTGACAGCATCCAGAGGGGAAGGGAAGCCACACAAGGTCATTTCTACAGAAACCAGTTGTCCATACGGTGCTGTATGACAATACCAGCTCTATGCAGGCATGTTCATAGAAAGCTGAGTGAAAAATGTTGATGTAGAAAAAGGACAGGATGACTGAAGCCTGGAGAGGATTGTCAGACAAATTTCATCACAAAGAGTGGACCGAGGCATAAGTCAGTGCATTGAGAAAAACGACGAACAGACGAATTCAGAACTTATCATCAAACCACCAATAGTTTAGACGAGCAGTTTCTGGCTGGTTTTAACCCCTGCCACTCAAACACACTTAATTAAGATCTGCAACTACATGAAAGGACACAAAGGAGGAAACAGGTTTAAGCATTAACAGATTTTAACCCAGTCAGGTTTAACATAATCATTGACACAAGCACAAATTGCAGAAAAAGGTCTCACCTTATTGGCCCTTATGTCTCGACCATTTTAGGGGGGAACCCACTGAAAAGGCAGAGAGCTTCTGTCCACTTTCTCATTTTATCTAAAATTCAGCCAGGAAATGTCTCACCTAAAAAGCCCCCAGTCAGCATCCAGGCTTTCTGACACAGTCTACAGCATTACCATAGAAGGTGATGCTGGAGCTGCTCTGGCCACCACATGTCGGCATACGGATATCAATTTTGGTTGACCGACACAGAAGCGGGAACAGATATAAAAATGAACAGANATGGAATGCACCTGCCCATCCAGCCCTGCAGAGGAGAGGGAGAAAGAAAACACAGACCTGCACCTAGACCACAGAGTATGACACATCTGTCTGAAATTGATGTGAGTGTGTATATATGAACAACTGCATACTGCTTGGATGTGAATTAATTGCCTTCATGGCTTTGTCAAGCTGTTGCCTACCTTTGTGAAGCAGGAAAAAGACTAATAAAAGTGAATTCAGTGGAATTTTTTATTGCCTACCTGGAATGGGTGACAATAGTTGAATAAACTTTTGGCTCTCAAAATCGTATCGGTGCCCTATTGTTGGTACTCGCAAATACCGATACCAACATTTTAATGCTGGATCAGGGCCCCGCCCCATACTGGTATTGGTTTAAAGCTAATTATAATGATGGAAAGAAATGCAAACAGTCTAAAATCCCCACAAAACTCAATCTAAATGCTGTTATGAAAGAAAGTTTCCTTACTATAGTTTCCACCGGGCTGACTTTATAATGCCACCCTGGATTCTAAGAAAGGTTCCTGCTGTAAAATGGCTCCTTTAGGTTTGAAATACCAGATAAACCTGCAGCTTCAAAAATTAGAATATCGTGAAAACCTGAAGGGACATTCATATCTTATTCACATCCATTATGCATAGATGGTATATTTTTAAGGCTTTGTTTCTTCTCATTCTGATAATTATGGCTGACAGATCAAGAAAACCTCAGATTCAGTGTCTCAGAAAAGTTATGTTGTGGAAAGTCATATCCATCCCTAATCAGCTAATTAACTCCAAACTCCTGCTAATGTTTCCTGACACAATAAAAGGGTCTCAGTGTGGCTCAGCAGAGCACTCAGTCATGGAGCAGAGTGCTGACTGTACAGATGTACAGAACACAGTTATTGACAGCATCCAGAGGGGAAGGGAAGCCACACAAGGTCATTTCTACAGAAACCAGTTGTCCATACGGTGCTGTATGACAATACCAGCTCTATGCAGGCATGTTCATAGAAAGCTGAGTGAAAAATGTTGATGTAGAAAAAGGACAGGATGACTGAAGCCTGGAGAGGATTGTCAGACAAATTTCATCACAAAGAGTGGACCGAGGCATAAGTCAGTGCATTGAGAAAAACGACGAACAGACGAATTCAGAACTTATCATCAAACCACCAATAGTTTAGACGAGCAGTTTCAGGCTGGTTTTAACCCCTGCCACTCAAACACACTTAATTAAGATCTGCAACTACATGACAGGACACAAAGGAGGAAACAGGTTTAAGCATTAACAGATTTTAACCCAGTCAGGTTTAACATAATCATTGACACAAGCACAAATTGCAGAAAAAGGTCTCACCTTATTGGCCCTTATGTCTCGACCATTTTAGGGGGGAACCCACTGAAAAGGCAGAGAGCTTCTGTCCACTTTCTCATTTTATCTAAAATTCAGCCAGGAAATGTCTCACCTAAAAAGCCCCCAGTCAGCATCCAGGCTTTCTGACACAGTCTACAGCATTACCATAGAAGGTGATGCTGGAGCTGCTCTGGCCACCACATGTCGGCATACGGATATCAATTTTGGTTGACCGACACAGAAGCGGGAACAGATATAAAAATGAACAGATGTAAAAGTTATTTAAAACAGAAAATAAAATGAAAATAATCTTTAACACTCCTCACTCCATCCTTGTTCATTCTATTCTTCGCATCTCCCACCTGGTTCTCTTCAGACCGAACCGGCCTCAAATCAAACCGTATTACTTCTTACATCCCCCACGGCTCAATCTTGGGCCCACTTATTTTTGCTATTCCATCTCCCATCTCCTCCCCTTGGTTCCACCCTCTGCCAGTTTGACTGATATGTGGACAACACCAAGTTCCACCCGTCCTTTGAATAGCAATAGACTCCTGGTTCACAGCAAACTTTCCTGAACTTAATTCAGAGGAAAGAGAAATCCTTTAACTGGCACCAGTATCATCCTCTCTAAAACCAATGAGTATTCCTGGTCCATCAACAATTCCTCCGTCCGTCCATCTCTTTCGGTGAAGAGTCTTCGAGTCATCCTGGACACCACCTTCACCTTCCTATTTTTAGGTTTGCTTAACCCTTTATGAGGCACTTAAATAAATACTTTAAAATTAAGGTCAATGTCAAAGAAAGGTCAAAGCAAGAAAAGGCCACTCGCCCTAGTATATTAAAGGAAGGATCCAGTCAGCAAGGAATGATCAATAGATCATTATTTCTACCTAAAACTAATATGTTTGCTGTGATTTAAAGGCGAAAGCCATTTTTTTTACATTGCACCCTTGATTTTACGTTGTTACATCATGTTCTACTCATCCATATGAGTTTTGTGTCATTTGGAGCTGTTCTGAAGATATTCGGTTAGGTTATATCCAAGTAACGTCTTCCTATGGGCAACGACTTGAAGGCACAAACTAAACTGTTCATCATTTATTCTTTATGGTACGCCAGCATTCATAACATGTAGGCGAATCACTGTCCCCCAGACATCCGCGGTTATATTTTTTATATTTACAAGTTTTAAAAACAAAGCGAAGCGTGTATGACGTCATCCACGCATGCAAACTGGAGTCGTAACAGTCAGCCCGGGCCACAGGCGGCTACGCTCTATCCCTTATATTTGTTCGGCGAGCTAACCTGAATCGTTCAATTCCATTTCGAGAGCGAGATCATCTGTAGTAGCAGCACTAGACATCTTCCTGGCTTGTGAGTAAAACTAGCAGCAGTTCAGCGGACAGGACGAATGAACGGTAGCCGGAGTGCGAGGATGACGTCATACATGCGCGGTAACGGAATTTCTTTAGAAAAGCTCCAAATGACAAAAAACTCATATGGGTGAGTAGAACATGATGTAATAGCTTAAAATCAAGGGCCCAATGTAAAAAAAAAAAAAAAGGCGTTCCCATTTAATGAATTTAGCATTAATCAGTAAAAAAAAATAATAATAATTTTCTTTGCGATCACCGAGTTCGGGAGCGGACTTTTATTTGCCCAAATATAGCAACGCCTCACCTCAATAAATGTTGTCTAAGTCTGATATCGTCAAACACTCATTTAATTGGTCAAATGCCAGAATAACATACAAA
>NW_015150883.1:209030-211002 GCF_000732505.1 Cyprinodon variegatus
TGTGGTAGTAGCACTAGACATCTTCCAGGCATGTGAGAAAACTAGCTGCAGTTCAGCGGACGGGATGAATGAATGGTAGCCGGCGTGCGCAGATGACGTCATACATGCACCGTAACGGAATATCTTCAGAACAGCGCCAAATGACAAAAAAAACTCATATGGGTGAGTAGAACATGATGTAATAGCTTAAAATCAAGGGCCCAATGTAAAAAAAACGGCGTTCCCATTTAATGAATTTAGCATTAATCAGTAAAAAAATAAAAATAACAATTTTCTTCACGATCACCGAGTCCGGGAGCGATCTTTTATTTGCCCAAATATAGTAACACCTCACCTCAATAAATGTTGTCTAAGTCTGATATCGTCAAACACTCATTTAATTGGTCAAATGCCAGAATAACATACAAACATGTAGCAGCATCTTAGATGAATGGCTGGATAGGAGTCTTTTGGGCTTCACTCAGGGATTGGAGGATAAGGGATATACAAGTAACAAAAAAAATAGTAATTTGGCCTATAAAGGGTAAATTCCACCGCTGCTTCCACTCCCCTGCTATCTTCACGTTAATGTCCGCCTAATCTAAGTTGATCTTTAGTGTTAGAGATGGGCTGGCTCTGACAGCTGAGCTTGTAGAGAATTATTAAAACTTCAAGGTAAAACTAACTTCATCCTCATTCTTGCACATTTTAGACCAACAAAAAGTAGCTTAGTTCTGATGGAGGAAGTTAGTTTGAAATGCTTCAGATCTCTGCTCCTTCAATCATCACACTCCATCTTTCACCATTTTACAACATTTGTACAGGCTCCATCCAAATTTGAAATCCAGCTGAAATTTCATCTCTTAACTCTTTAGGACATTTATAACCTTGCCCTTCCTTATTTGTCCAAATTTATCCACATTCACACGCCCTCTCGCTCCCTCGGGTCTTCCTCTTACATCGTCCTCTCTGTCCTCTCTAACAGCCTCAGCACCATGGGGGGTTCTGTTCTGTTTTATTAGTTTCCTAGAATGTTTCAAAACAGTACTTTTGAAGCAAAATTCTGTAATTGTTATTATGCTTATTTGGGCTACTAGCAGGGGTGCTGTATGGGGGGGGTCCAAAAGCAGAAGAAAAGATTTGTCCCGCTATACTTTTCAAATATAAAAAGAAAATCCCATAGTGAAATAAATTATTTTTTTGTTCTTCCTCATTTTTAAGTTGTAAACAGCATCAACAAAGCATGAATATACTGACCAAAGTCCCAGTCCTGCTTCGCATCAGCTCTCTGCTCATACCGGGGCTTAAATACCATGCGTGCGTCATTTTAAATAGTGATTATTAATGAAACAAATCAATGCGTCATTATAGCAGTTTAAAAGCTTACATAAATTTTTTTGGGCCCCACCCAAAAAAATGTAGCCCCTGGTTACAAGTTCTGTGTTCCTTGTGTGAAGCCTCTCCTTAACCAAAGACCTGTTCTCATCCGAAGACCTGTTTTCAGTTGGAAATCAAGGTTCCAGAGCCTGGAGGAGAGCAGAGAACACTGGAAGACTGTTGGTTGAGTCCCGCTGTAACGTTTCCACAGTCAGTGATAGTTTGAGCTGCCATCTAATCAGCTGGTTCTGATCCACTGGGATTGCTAAAAGTCTAAAGTCAATGCAGCCTCTACTTAAAATATTGGTGCACCTCATGTTTCATTCTGCAGACAAGCTTTAACGTCTTCTGGACAACAGAGAACCAATCAAGGCTTTAAAGTCGTAGGTAAATGGCGTTCCAACGGTTGCATTTCCGAATTCTCCCGAGTGTTGCCGACTTTACACGAGTGACTATTTGATTGGTCAGTAATCAGGAGAGCGGGATTGTTGTGGTGGAACCTTCACAAGCATTTTGGTTGTGGCCGGTGTCTTAGAAGCATCATTGCTAACCAGTTAGCAACTTAGTGCTAGCAGGTTCCCAATGGGAAATTCCATTGGGACCATGTAGCACTAAA
>NW_015150883.1:211317-213603 GCF_000732505.1 Cyprinodon variegatus
GAACTCAATGGGAAAGGAAATAATGACTTTTTCTTATTTCAACCGTTGGGTATATTAGCTGTCACATATTATTCAAGATGCTATGACTGAAAAAATGTGATTGACAGATGACTAACTAACTAACGTCAGCCTGCATAAGATAACGGAACCCCCCCCCCCACACACACACACACACACACACACAAATTTTAAGACAGGATTTTATATATAGAAATGTTCAAAATCTTGGGACAATATTGTCTGATAAAGAGTACATTTATATACATCTTTAAGCCAGAATGATTTGACATTTAAATATGATTTTCCTATGACTTTAAATATTTCCCACAGTATCTAAAGAATCGATTTGTAACTGAACATAATGAATTATTGAAACATTTCACCATATTCTGATGTTTTTAGCTCTTCTTCGCACAAGCTGTTGAAATCAGGTATTCAAGCACGAAGCCCAGCATCAGACGCAGCATTTTAAAAGAAGAAAGAAGCTTAATGAGATCATTTTATAGAACAGCAGCAACATGAAGAAGCTCAGCGTCTAGAGTTATGGTATCAGCTGAGGAACACTGTGTTTTTAACAGTAGTGTTCTGCAGCCCACCGCCTCCCACTCATCACACTGCTGTAGCTGCATCTCTTACCATCTTCTGGAGGAATCAACTTTCCCCTCTAAGACTGATGCTGAGTCTCACATAAAACAGCAGCACAGCACTGAAACAGTTAAGCTCCGCCCCAAAGGATCTAGATCCAGAGAATATCTTCGACCATCTCCAAGATGAGACACAAGGTCAGACTCATCTAAGGAGAAAAAAGTTTCAACTCTTATGGAGCCAAATTGGTGCCCTAATTTGTTAGAACAGATTTTTTTAAACATAAAAAGATGAAAATATAAACATTTGAAATTAAAAACGATCTTTTTATGGGTGGGATTAGCAATTTAAGCCAGCATGCTATTTCTAACCCCAGTAACATCAATATAGAATAGCAGTCGTCAAACCGAACTGTTCAAAGAGCCATATTGAACCAAAAAACAAATCTGTCTGCAACCGCAAGAAAGGTATAAAAAGTCTTATAAAAGCCTCGTATGGCAACACAGGCAAAACAGAACTATGTCGGCTTAATTATGTAATAAGTGTCATGTTGGGGTTTAGGTGTCTAACCCACATGCAGAAACACTCTCTGAGGGAGGGAAAAATTTAAAGGTTTATTTACAATTATTTACAAAAATGTAACCTGGAACTTGACAGATCAGACTGGTCACGGCAGGATCACCACTGACAGAGAGGTTAGAGGAGTTCCAGGGAAACTGCAGTTTACAGGTGTAGGAGAAAATACCTGCGCCGAGGTGGAACTGATCAGCAGGGGGAGGGGACCTTGAGGGTCCAGAGGGTAGTCGGCAGGCAGAGGGCTGAGGGCAGAGGTAGAGGCTTAACTGAGTGCAGGCAGGCACGCAGAGGGCCGAGGACAGAGGCAGAGGCTTAACTGAGTGCAGGCAGGCAGAGGACTGAGGGCAAAGGCAGAGGCTGAACTGAGTGAAGGCAGGCAGAGGGCTGAGGACAGAGGCAGAGGCTTAACTGAGTGCAGGCAGGCAGAGGACTGAGGGCAAAGGCAGAGGCTGAACTGAGTGCAGGCAGGCAGAGGACTGAGGGCAAAGGCAGAGGCTGAACTGAGTGAAGGCAGGCAGAGGACTGAGGGCAAAGGCAGAGGCTTAACTGAGTGCAGGCAGGCAGAGGGCTGAGGACAGAGGGCAGAGGCTGAACTGAGTGCAGGCAGGCAGAGGACTGAGGGCAAAGGCAGAGGCTGAACTGAGTGAAGGCAGGCAGAGGACTGAGTGCAAAGGCAGAGGCTAAATGAGTGCAGGCAGGCAGAGCGCTAAGGACAGAGGCAGAGGCTTAACTGAGTGCAGGCAGGCAGAGGACTGAGGGCAAAGGCAGAGGCTTAACTGAGTGCAGGCAGGCAGAGCGCTGAGGACAGAGGCAGAGGCTTAACTGAGTGCAGGCAGGCAGAGGACTGAGGGCAAAGGCAGAGGCTTAACTGAGTGCAGGCAGGCAGAGGACTGAGGGCAAAGGCAGAGGCTGAACTGAGTGCAGGCAGGCAGATTCCAGACAGAGATATTCTGTACAACATTTGGTGCTTTAACTGTGCTTTAGCTCTGCTTCTGCCATCAACATCTTTGTTTATAGATATTGGAGATCGGCCTGTTTTTCAGTGTATTCCTGTTTCTCTGACCGTGACTGGCTGGATGTGCTCTCTTCATCCTCTGACATGGGAGCTGGCTCAGAGCTCATCTG
>NW_015150883.1:214245-217230 GCF_000732505.1 Cyprinodon variegatus
TTTACTCTTCTGTAATTTATCCAGAAGTTCTACACTCACATTTATTCTATCACTTTAACTTGGTGGTCAACTTGGTGCACACCCGCTGCTTTGTTTACAATAGCCACCTGCCTGGCCCCACACCGCAGGCTGTGACGCAAACCTTTCTTTACAGAAATGTTTATGTATTTATTATACACATTTTTACAGCATTGGAAACATAATGAATGCTTGTTTGACCTCCTGCACACCATATTAAAACAAACAAACAAAAAAAGAAACATCTTTTTGCGTTCTCATACATTTTTGTAAAAAGTTCCAGGGAGCCGAAAGGAGGGCATCATAGAGCTGCATGCGCCTCTGGAGCTGCTTATTGCCAACCCCTGTTATGGAGGTTTTAAGCATTTCTAGTTTCCCCTACACTCTACCTTGGAATCTTAAAAAAGCTGTAAATTTTTCAGCTGTTATCCAAATCTTTTTTAGTTTCCAAATATATTTTGCTTTCAATTAAATCATATTTTGGAACAAAGTGGATAAAGTGAAGCCTGATTAAATAACCAAAAAAAAAACAACAACAAAAAAAACATCTGGCCTTTTTCTCTCCAAATGATAACATGTTCATGCCTCATTAACCTTTTCACACTTTTTTCAACCACAAACTTATTGAGTTTAGTTTGTTTTTGTGTGATAAACCAGTAAAAACCAGCACTGATCATCAGCTCCCAGTTTGTTCCCCTCTTGCTTTGCTCTCATTGCTCCTCCCCTGCCCTGCTGCTAGCAGAACCTCGATGCTGGCCAATGGACCTTCCTCAGTGAGGAAGACACCGGACCAAACGAGGAGAATGAGCTTCCATCACAAACCTGCTCAGACGCATCAGAAGAATCCGTCCTCCTGTTTGGTTCTGGTTTCACTCCCTGGGTTCAAAATCTGAATAAATTATTCAGCCAAACTGTGTCTGTTTTTAAATATGATAAATGGTTTAAATTAGGCAACAAAAAGTCTCCTCATCTCAAACATGAGATGAAACCAATAATTAAAGCAAAGTTAAATGAATGACTCATAAGTCGAAAAGAAACGGATGTTCAGAGTTCTGTATTTTGGATTGGGCCCTGTCCTCCTATCTACTCTGACAAGCCTTCGTGTCTTCTGATTGGAGTGTCATAAGGTTGCAGTGGGGAGTTTTGGCCTAGTGGGTTAGAGCAGTGCACATTTGCTCTGAAATGGTTGCAAGTACCCGGTTCAAACCCCTCCACTCTGGGTTTCTTAACCCCAGATTGCTCAAGGGGCACCAAACAATGGCCGCCCACTGCTCCCCAAGAGAATTGGCCAAAATGCAGAGAAGGAATATTTCCATTGTTGAACATTACACATAAACTGGGACAGATGGACACAGTATTCAGGCGAGACAGAACTTTCAAAACGTTTAAAGACAAAAAACAAACACAGAACAGAAACAGAAAGCGGACTGCTGTGGATCAGTGGACATGTAACGGCATCGGGGGAAGTGGAGCATTGCTGTGTCTCCCACTCTGGTTGTGGGAGAAACAGGTAAGTGACCCCAAAAATCTGACAGAAGATGATTATCCGTGTGAGTCACTTACCTGGTTTAACAGTTCAGTCCATCCCTTCATCAAAGGCAGGATTGCCGATGCACTGCCAACGAGATGCGGCAGCATCAGACCAGGGTTTCCAATCCGAACAGGAAAAGACAGATCCAGGCTTTCAGGAATCCAGAGAGCATTCAGGCAGGTTCAGAGTTCTATAAGTGGACCGTGGCGATATCATAATATAGGGAATGCCAGAAGAAACCCTGATCTTCAGGTGAATCACATACAACTTCAATTAAATACATTCAAGCCTTTGTTTGTACTGATGTGAAAGGTGTGGATACTTTTCAGATGTGTGTTTCAAAGCTATGGATGTTGGTAGAAATGAGGTAAAAGCAGGTGATCATCAGTATGTCGGCGAAAGGCTTAAAAGAATGTTTTTTATTATTGATTAGGAAGAAGCAGAAGACGATTCTTCCCTTTTGAAATGTTTTCAGTCATCTGTCATAATGCAGCTAATCTGTTTTCAGCTTCAGCTCCTCTCAGAGCCACTTCAAGCCTTCGGCCTCCACACCTCTCTGCAGCGCTGCATCTAAAATTATAACTTTCAAAGTGGGCCAAACGGGTTCCGATGTTTGCAGCTGCCCTGCTGCTAAACTGGACATTCCCTTAAAAAACAAAACTCTTGTTCAATCAGCAAAGCCTCAAACGCGACGCCGTTTCCCCTTCGGTGAGCCTGCTAACTTCTACACAGCAGATTATTTTTGTTCATTCGTGTCAGAGTTAAAACAATTTCTCTGTACTCAGTTCTGCTTTCTGTTGATCGCTCAGTACCAAAGAAATAAAATGGAAATCTTGTTGCCTTAGAAACAGGATTTTCAAGGCTCCATCTGAGAAACAAAAGGACTTTAAAATCAGCGATGACATGAAGAAGAAGTTAAAAGAAGCATAAACACCACAAGGGTCCAAAGGATCCTCCACAGAACGGCTTCTTTCATAGGAAGCTATTTTAGCAAATCACTGAGCTCAGAGAAATCATTGTTCTTCGTCCAGCTTTTGATTTCACTATCTGCCAGAAAATTTCCACACATTTTGAAAATAATTGGTCAAATTGCAGAAACTCAGGCAGAAATATATTGGTTTTTGTTACCAACCAAGGAAAATGTCCTAAATACAGAAATCCCACATTTTAATCTGACAGTTTGACAGTGTTACTTATGCTGTCCCCCCCGGAGTGGGTAATACAAGCTTTCCTGGGGGAGTTTGACTCCATCAAACTGGTTATTTCCCCAAGCCACACAAAGCAGTTTAGGCGCCTTTAACCTGCTTCACGACTGTTTCTCAGCCCTGCTGATCCTGGATGAAATGACTGTGAAGGAAGACGGTTAAAGGAAAGGTCCGCTCATATTCAGAATTCAAACTTCTGAAAGTACTTTATATATGAAATTATTACATACT
>NW_015150883.1:217805-224048 GCF_000732505.1 Cyprinodon variegatus
CAGGAGGGAGGTGTTACTATATTTGGGCATAAATGGCCGCTCCCAGACTCAGTGATCGCCATAAAAATTATTGTTTTTATTTATTTACTGATTAAAGCTAAATTAATAGAATCACCACGAACGTCATAGTTTTAGGTATAAATAATGATCCATTGATTATTCCTTGCTGAAGGACTCCGCTCTCATTCCATTCCCAAATGTTTGCCGCATACAGAATGAAGATGATAACTGTATATACCCGGACTGAGGAACTGGCCAAATTAGATAAACTATTTCAAAAAACATCAGTTCTGACAGCCAACTGGCAGGTAATATTAATAGAATAGAATAGAATTCGACTTTATTGGCATTCTACTGTCACAAGTACAGAGGAACGAAATGAATCCTCTGCATTTAACCCATCCCCTCGGGTAGCAGTGGGCTGCCATTGTGCGGAGCCCGGGGAGCAGTGTGGGGTTATGGGTCTTGCTCAGGGACCCAGAGAGGCAGTCTGTGGGATGAGAACTCTCAACCTCAGGATTCAAAGCCCTATGCCCTAACCACTAGGCCGCCACTCCCCCTATGTGTAATAAACTCACACATCATCAATAATAATTATCCCAACAGATATTATGATCTGCATTTATATGCAAAATAAGCAATAAGATGTTACTAAGCTGGGACTCTTTAGACATGGTGTGACCCTCTCTGAGGAATGACCTAGTTTAATTTGAAGCACCCGTCCCTCAGCAGGACCCCGGGCTATGAGCAGAGTCACAGCGGTATTCTGTCCCCTTCCTTCATGACAGCCAACCAGAGTAAAGAAATAAGTGTTAGCCTTGCTCTCTGACCCAACTCGGCTTCTCTGGGAGGTTCAGAAAATCAAATGGTCTGTTGTTTTAGAGACGTGATGGTGTCATCTAAACACCTGAACTCAGCAGATGGGGTCGCGGCCACAGACTGGCCCCTCTCATCCCTCTTCGGCTCATCTCGTCACCATCGCTCCGGTTAACCTTGGCTAGCTGAAGCCTCAGCTTGACCTTTCTGGTCTCCCACACTTGATTCCTCTTCTTCCTTTGTCATCGTCATGGATCTCTTTTCTCTCCTTCGTCTCTTTATTTCTCCTCTCATCTCCTCTCTTCATCCTCCTTTGAAGGCCACTCCTTTCTGACCTTTTCTCCAAGCGAAGCTTTCAATATTCTCCTGTCTGTTACGCCGCCCGTAGTCTGAGGCACACGTAGCAGCGGCCTCCTGTCGTTTCCAGTCGCCCTGACCTCACTAAATGCAGCCATGCAGTGTCATTTGACCGATGGAGAGTGTGTGGATTGCATTGGTAACCCCATTCAGCATCACATAGTGATGTGCTTCCCAGGACTCTTTCAGTGAGAGGCGGAGAGTGTGAGCGCTCTGTGCACGGTGCAGTTCCTGCGTGTGGACGTGCACACAGCTGCTGCGCCTGCAGTAATTGAGATGGAGAGGGTGATTCAGGATCATCCATCTACATCCACGATCATCTGGAGTTCAAGACCAACTGTTAGACAACTCTTCTGACCAATCACAGCACAGAGAAAAGAACAAGGCAGCCCTTTATAGGTAAAGAGGAGGAGTTAACCCAGTGAACTCAGAGCTCAGCCTGACTGGCACCCCCAATCTCCAAACAAGTCATCTCCACACAGACACACACACACGCACACACACACACACACATGCTGTGTCACAATATCCTTGTGGGGACCTTCCATTGACTTCCATTCATTTCCCACTAATTTATATGGCCTAACCATGACCCTTGCCCTAACCCTAACCATTACCGACACATACCTATCCCTAAACCTAACCTAAGCTCAATTCACACCTTAGTCCTAACCCCCACCCCAAGAAGAGAAACTTTCCTTGTGGGGACCAGTTGTTGGTCCCCACAAGTACCTATGAATCCCCAAAATGTAGCATATTCCTAGGAAATTGTCCCCACCGGGTATTAAAGACATGGCCACACGTTACACACACCCATACACGCCCACCTTACCAACAGGGGGCTGTCAGGCTATCTTGCCACGAGGGGACTACTGTTTCTAGTTTATTGAAAAAGCAAAAACACAAAATTAAATGCACTTTAAAACTCTATTACCATAATATGACTGAAGATTTGACTTTTAATCATCCGTAAAGAAATTGCCAAGAGGGGTCATTTACATATCCAAGTGGGGACCTTTACATACTGCAATAGAACTGCCTGTACATGTTTTTTATTACCTAGATTATTTGCTTACAACAAGGAATTGCTTTAACTGTTTTAAGAAATTGATGATTTAACTTGAGTGAATTCTTTCTAATACAAATATTACCCAATGAATTCATTTGACAATAAATAATATTTTGAATGCCATTTAAGGTGGGAATAAATTATTAACAGGATCTGTAGTATCAACAACAAACATATATTTTTCATATAGATTTTTCTCTCTTAATGTGGTTAGTTGCTCCTCTGTTTTTAAGCATTCAAAGTGGTGCTGCCATATCATTCTAATCAGACAAAGAGGGGACCTTGATTGGCATTACAGAGTAAATGTCCCCACTTGGCTTGAACAGAACAACAGGGGTCCACTGTCAGCTGGTGCAGAACGACACAAGTCCCCACTGAGATAGGATGGAGCGAAGTACACACTCCAGAAGAAAATTATATTTTATTAAATAACTTTACTTCTGACATAGACATGGGTTTAGGTCCCAAAATTTAATGTTGGAGAACTCCATGTCTGATGTCCCCAAGTTTTGGTGATAATATCTACATAATGAGGTCTGACAAGAAGATAACTTTTAAACCAATTATATGCCATGCCTCTAACCCCACAAAGGTGCAGCTAGTTCAGTTAACAATAGCAACATAATACATCAAGACATTTTCTCATATTTACTCTAATCCATTTTCTTCTGAAAAAAAAAAAGCTTGAATTGTTTAATGTTTGGACATTGTTTTCATTCAGCAGTCTCACTGTTTCATAGTTTCACATCACAGACTGAAATGCAAAATCTTCTTCTTGTGTTTCTGATCTTACAACGTTAGAATTTGTACTTTCCTCTGAGGTTCTACATTTCCTAATTAGGTGTGTATATTGTTTTAGTTCCAACCCATGTCAAAGACATTACAGGAAAATTAAAGATCCCCTCTTGGTTTGTACAGAATGACAGGAGTCCACTGTTAGCTGGTGCAGAACGACACAAGTCCCCACTGAGATAGGATGGCTCAACATACACACTACAGGATGGATGAATACAGCAGAAATTACCTAAACCAATTATTTTCAAGACAATTTAATAAAATAACTCTGTTGGAGTTCGCAAATTTCCCCCTCTGTGCACCACCCAGGTCCATTAACCAGTTTCAGGACTCAACCAAAACCCCTCAGTGTTACGACCTAGAGAAATAATGAGATTTGGTTTAGTATAAAACAGACTTTAATGTTGAAAATGATCAAATATCACAAGTCAATGAAATAGAACAGACACAGAGTGACGTTCACCATCCAGCGCTCAGCTTAGGGCCGACACCAAGTGAAGCACAGATTGTAGAGCGAGTTTAGCTTTTATTCTCATTCTGTCGATCTCTAAGGCCTGTTGGCCTGGATTATTTAGTTTTTGTTGCTGTGACTCTTGCCACTCATACATGTAAATGTTATGGTTATGCTTCCCACTCCTTTGAGTGTAGGAATACTCTAAAAAGTAATAAATGTTCCTCAATATTTCAACCAATGAATCAATATTCACTCAACAAAACACACTGCATCAATAATGCAAAGGATCAGGAAGAAGAAAAACCTCATGAAAACCTGAAAATCACACAAGCATATATATATATATATATATATATATATATATATACTTGTAATCTTTCCTGCACGACTGGAAAATTCCCCCGAAAATCGCACAGTGTACACTCAGCTTTAGTTTTGTACGAAAAAAAAACTTTAAACTACCTCAACTGGCGTTACAAAAAATGATTTAATTACCTATTTTTTTGGCGATCTTAAATATTTTTTTTTTTGGTACATGTCTTGCTTATTGCTGGTGTGACAAAGTATGCTGATCTTTTCTTTATCTGCAACAACATTAACTTCAAGTCCAGAGGACTGCAGAAAGGGGTCGACACGTTACTGTTTCAAGATGTAAGTACGTAAAGTAAGTAAGTCAAATTTATTTGTACAGCACTTTTCACCGATAAAAATCACAAAGTGCTTCACAGTAAAAATGTAATACAATAAAAAAAATGTACAATATAATTTATATCAACATTTAAAAACAAATGGAAACATATAAATAAAGCCATAAAAAACGTTTCCCTTTCAGGGGCATTGAACGGTTTTCCTGGTGGTTGAGGCTCAGCTGGTCAGAGCTGCTCGTCACTCGTCTCCTTCAGCTGTCAGAACCGAGCCGCCGTCGGGCCCGGGGCAGATCTGACTCCCATCTGTAAAGTCTCAATACGCACAGCATCAGTCAAATGTGACACACATTGAGAGTGACATGCAGAAATATTTCCAGGGGGGCGGGGCTTTCTGGCAGCTCTGACCTCTTTATCCTGTGGCTCTAAGCTCCGCCCATTATTAGTAACAAGCCAAATGTAAAAGGGTTGATTCTCTAAAGCCAGCAGGCCACAGCTGGCATGAAACCAGGAGATTATGGACAATCAGTCACAATTAAACTGATATCTGCTCATTATTTTTATTGTCCAAGCACTGAGCATCTGCTTCCAACATGTACAGTACAGAGTTTCCTGTGTTTATGCACCGAGCTGAGCTCATCCAGCACTGTTAGTATAGAGATGCTGGAAGCTTCCTGCTTTTAATAACTTTATCCAAATCTGGCTGGAATTTGCCTGGAGCCTCATCAGCTGTGTCAGCCTGGGATAAACACTGGAGATGGTGGCTGTGAACCAGCCAGGACACAATGAGGCAGGGCTAAATAGGTCACAGGCCTCGCACCGCTGGGTCCCCAAGAGGATAGAGCCGCGCTGTGCTTCCATGAGTCCAGGTCCCATGAAGGGACCTCCTAGATTGACCCTGATTGTGCTGCTGAACATCCCTGGGATGAAAGGCCACATGGGAAGAACTTTTTGTTTCCACTGTCATCTGCATTGCCGGCTTATCAGCTGCTGATAGGAACGTGGGCCACTTCGGGGACCGGATGAGTGCCGCTCCGGTTCACCGACGCTCCCTGTAACCAATCTGCCTTTCTAAGCTGTGGTAAGCCCGGGTAAGCCTGTTTGAAAGTTTGTGCCAGTCTGCTGCATGCCTGAAGCGCTGAGTGGCATGTGTGCCATCCTGGCCCTGAGGAGATTGTTGGGATGGAGTCGGGCCACATACAATGCTCCCATTCGAGGGTGGGGGGGGGGAAGAAAGAGAGGGAGAGAGGAAAGCAAACGGACCGAGCTGCAGAGAGGAAGGGAGTATTTTTGGGTCATGTGGGCTGCCCTATTTAGCACTTTTTGCCAGCATCTAAAAGGCACACACACCTTTGCATGCTAGTACTAAACCACACACCAGGAAACCTTTTTGCTCTGTCTGCTCCAGCTTCTTCTCAATATTACCTCCCATTAATAAGTAATGTTGATTTCAGTAACACACAGAGCAGAGAGGGTTAGAAAACCTGTCTGGTTTCAGTTTGGAGCCACTGAACGTCTCTTTAGCTGTATCCACATGTGGGACATTCCCATGATGGATGGTAAACCTATAGAGGACATACCTGCACACTGCTAGAGTGACTCTGCTCATACAGTCTGTTAAAGGCTGAGTTAGTTTGCTGGTTGAAGTGTCCATCTTTATATTGCTCTGTTTCAGAGAGATTTACTTCAGGCCTTCCTCTGATACAACAAAACCAAAAACCAGACAACTCCAACAGGTTATATAAGGATAAAGTAATTTTATTGATTGGTAGTAGGATGAATGTGGGAATCAGGCAGGGGAAGCCTTGAGCTGATCCATAAACACTTTACTCTCAACCTGCTGGTTTGCTGCTGGTTGCTGGACTTCATCTCCTGTCATTAATTCCCAGTTTTAGGCTGTAGAGCTACTTTATTACTTGGCTTAAAGAAAAGTCCGGTAATATTCAGAATTCAAACTTCTGAAAGTACTTTAAATATGAAATTATTACATAGTGTTCAATAAATGATAAGTGTATTTAATTAAGAGTCACTTTCATTTGAATGTAGTTTGGTGGAGACATCCATGTTTGTCAAAGAACACTACTGCCACCTACTGGTTTGTGACGTCA
>NW_015150883.1:224418-226881 GCF_000732505.1 Cyprinodon variegatus
GCTAGGCTTACCGCACCGTGACGTCACTGCTGGAAGATGGCAGGAGGGAGGGGTTACTATATTTGGTCAAAATGGCCGCTCCCAGACTCAGTGACTGTGACAAAAACTTATAATTTTATTTTTTTACTGATTAACGCTAAATCATGAAATCAGCGCAAATATATTAAATTTTTGGTATATATTATGATCCATTGATCATTCCTCGCTGACCGGACTTTTCCTTTCAAGATCAAAGTGAGTATTTCATTGAACCTAGCATAAAATAAAAAACAATCATCTGCACTCGCTTTAAAATGTTCAATGAGTAAAGAAATGTGCTTTAATGATATTTATGATCATATACTAACTTTTCTATGACCACTTGGAAGTTAGATGTAGTGCTAAAGCACCAATTATTGCTTGCCAACAACTTTAAAACACATGAAGAAGAAGGAGCTGAAAAAACTGAGTTAATGAGCCCAGCTTCCACATGGTTCAATGTTTCACAATCAATTGTTTAAATCTGCCAGAAAGAAAACTAGCAGGGTTTTATTCTTCCCCTTCCTGTAGGATAAAACTCTTTGATGGGATTTGAAAGATAAGCCTGGTTGAATAAATGATCACTTCATAATAAAAGCCTTAAATGCTGTGGTCAAGGCTGGAGCTTTTGCCAGGAGCTGTTCAGAGTGTTTTTATTTATAAAAGGAATGCAGATGAGGAGGAGGACAACACCACGGGGAACAAGATGGAAAGAAAAAGAAGATGCCTCCGGTGTGAAGGTGGTCGGATCATACAGGCATGACAGCGGGTGACCATCAATATATATGTGAAGCATTGAAAATATAGTATACCAATATGTCATTTAGTGATGTTATTAGAGGAGCCATGCACCTCATTAAATCCAGAAATATAAACAAATGTTTTAGCCACACCATGCTAACAGATCGTGAGCTCTAATTTCAGACACTGTTCAGTGATCTGATTGTGATCGCTTTTCACCATTACCCCAAACCCAGCTCTGTTATTGGCCCCATCTTCCCACTACTCACAATCAGACTCCAAACCAGAGTGAATCACCCCACTGTGATGTTTGGATTCAACAGCATCATCCAGTCCCCCCACCTTCCCCATAAAAAACAACAGACCTTTTATAATAAAAAGTTATAAAAACACTGCTGAAACAACTATTGAAGTTTTAGATCAGAAAATGGGTCCCTGAAAGTTTGTTAGCAAGTCTTTAGCTTCAAAATTTGACCTTGACCTTTAAAACGTCCTTTTTGATAAAGCTATTAGTTAGAGTGGCCCTGAGCTATCTGTACAGTTATGCTGCTATAGGGTTATACTACTGGAGGACATAGGGACCACTTTCCCTTACTGTGCTGCATTGTCTTGCTAATCTACCTACCATTGTGCATCGTTTTTTAAATTAAGGTGAACTATTAAGGTGTTAAATGTGTTTTTTTCTTTTATAATAGCTACATCTGACCTAGCATTCAGCTGAACTGGGCATCAATTGGCCTGCAGCCAACATCTTCTTGTTCTTCTTGTCTAGCTTGTACACTTGATCCTGGCTCAGACTCTCTTACACATTGCTAATGACTCAGTTTTTTGTGGCTGACTGAATCTGCTCTCTTTTATCTTCTAGTCTTAAATGCTGACCCATTCTCATCAGCATTGTTATTTTTTCTCTCCTCAATAAAGCCACTGGAATATCAACAACTGCTATCAGCAGCTGACCTTTCTCTCACTTATTAATTAATCCTGGATTAGCGCTTATGTGTTCTATTTCTTTTTACTTCCTTTCCACTGTTGCTGCAAACATGATTGGTTTGAGGAATTGCTGCAAGCGATGGTCCACTGTTGCTACATGTTCATCTTGTAGGAGTGAATTCTGCAGTTCAGTAGGTTGATGGAAGCTTCCAGGTTTCCTTAGATAAAGACTGTATGATTATTTTTACTTTATATTCATGGGGGAAAAAGTTGCCTCCATAAAAAAGTGGTATGAAAGTTATCACCGGCTTCAGATTGGCAGAATATGTCAAACATATTGCACTTACAATGGGTCTACTGTGAACCTCGTGGTTACCATTATGTGAGCTTGTCTCAGCCATGTGGCTCAAAGGCAGAAGATTACAGCAGCTCATTTCATCCTTTAGCTCTTGTGCTTTTGTGAGAGTTATGTTAATTGAGAGAAGCCAGCTGCAGGAGAGGCTGGCTGGAATGAAAACCAGCAGACTCTCAGGCCTCCATGGGACATGTGTGAAAGGCACTGATGTTTGGTACTCAGCATGCTGACATCAGGAGGCAGGGAAGCTTTTTGAGTGAAAAGAAAAGGAATAATCCAAGCAGCATAGCTGCTAGTACAACAACAGTGACAAAGATTCCTCAGCAGGGTGGATTCATAGAGTTCATTGGGTCATTTGCAGTTACACTTACATGTTATAATACTGGAGCTTAAATGTGTGCTTTTTTCTGATACTTAAT
>NW_015150883.1:228477-231217 GCF_000732505.1 Cyprinodon variegatus
TACTTAATGTTGCCGTTTGAAGACATTTCATAAATTCTGGAAAACACCCTCTTAAATCCTTACTGCTCTAAATGTGTGTAAAATAAACATGTTTACTTTTGGACCTTTTTCATAATCAATAACCATAGCATTGAGATTTTTTTTTTTTTTCACAATCCGAAGCAGAGAATAAAGGCTTCAAAGGCTGATATTTCCCTTCAGGATGATGTCACATCCGTACATGTTTGAGCCCTTGCCTCGCAACGCTGCCAGTTCTGTTAGCTCTACGCCTGCTGAAGACACAGACATCCATCCCCGTGAACACTGGGACGGAACTCAGTGGGAAAGGACATGATTCTTATTTCTCATTTCAACCCTTGCATATATTAGCTACAACATATGAATCAAGATGCTATGACTGAAAACATTTGATGTTGATATATGATTGGCCGAATTTAGGTGTTCAGGCTGACGTATAACTAACTGGCCTGCAGAAGATAATGAAAATACAGCAGGATTTTTTTTTAAATAGAAATGTTCTGTTTCTGATAAAGAGTACATTTATATACATGTTTAAGCCGGAATGATTTGACATTTAAATATGATTTCCCTACGACTTTAAGCCTAACCTTACTAATAGACAGGGTGTCTGCCTCACAGACTAAAACTGGTAGTTGGTTCCACAGGAGAGGAGCCTGATAACTAAAGGATCTGCCCCCATTCTACTTTTGAAAATTCTAGGAACCACTAGTAAACCTGCAGATTGAGAGCGAAGTGCTCTGTTAGGAAAATAAGGAACAATTAAATCTCTGATATCAGAGGCAGCTTTGCAGTTTAAGGCTTTATATGTGAGAAGGAGGATTTTAAATTCTATTCTGGATTTAACAGCAAACTGATCAAATATTTATTCGGGGAAAAAAAGTTAAAAACCATTTTTGAATCTTCCTCAGTTCTCTCCAATCTTCATATGACCTGAGCGATAAACTAACAGCTTAGTGAGAGCTGACCTTATCACTTGCTCATTGTTTACCAGCTCGTTATGATGATCGACTGACATTTGGGAAGTGGAGAACATACGTGTTCACTGTATGTACTGCAATGATTCACTGGCAGTCCACATATATTTATAGGCGTGTGAATGATGACTTCATTGGGAAATGTCAATGCCCCCTAGACAGGCAGCCTCACAGCAGACATCAGCATTCATTTGTCAAGTTGAGTCACAACCTGGGCTGCTGCTGCAGTGCCGATCCGGCCTGAGAAAACCACCATGTTCTCATAAAGTTCTTCTTCTTTCTGTGTTGTTTTTGCCTTAAGGCAGCTGTAATCATTTATTGGAGAAATTAAACAAAGAATATCTTTCTGCTTCTTCTCCCATGTCCTCTACTCACTCATCTCGGCCCCCCACTGTCCTGCAGACCTGGTCCAGCCCTGTGCACGTGACCCCCTCACCATTTCCCGGTCCTCACCCCTCCACGGGCCGTCCCACTGTGAACATCAATGGCCCATCGCTGTCACGCTGCGATGCGTCCGCTCATTCAGGCACTGCTGTTATCATGGCACCACATGGAAGAGGAAGTCCTCTGTTTATGTTTTATCTCTCTCGCTGCTCATCGGAATCTGCTTCTTCTCTGCAGCTTCTTAGTCAGAGATTAGAGAGGGGGGGGGGGCTTGATTGCACTGCCCCCCAGGGGTGAGAAGAGGCACAAGAGGCCAATTAAATATTTATGGACCAAGATTCATTCATCTGTTTGGCATTGGGGAGGTAATGTGACTGGAAAGCTGCCATGACACGCTTATGTGCAGCAGGGGAGCTGCATATGTCCGTCTATGAATTCCTTTTTTCATTGCTTTGAATGTAAAAGTCATCTTTTCAATCTGCTTCACCGGCAGCTCGTCATACATTATGTCACTTATTAGATGTGAAAGTGATTTTCCATTAATGATGTTCCAGTTAGAACTAAGATAGTCTCTGGTTACAGACCATTAAACTCCCACCTCAGCTGTTAATGGGTGCTGCTGAACTCAACAGAGTAATCAGATTTGTTTTCCCAACCTTTAAGTCTATAGATCAGGAAAAAGAACCAATCATGACAGGGTTGCAGCTCTGCCATAAATAATAATACATGACATGACTGAAAGATGTTTTATATGACGGCATGTCAAGGCAGCTGTAGATAAAAGACAAAAGAAGTCTAAAAATTAAATATTATTCCACCTGAGTTAATAAATCTCTTTTCTTCTAATAAATTTATTCTTTTTAATTTGCAAATTTCTGCTTTTCTAACGTCATAAAATATCTTCATGTGAACTGTGACATATTTTTCCATTAATCAGTACATTTCAGAGCTTATTTTTGCAAATTTATAATTTTTTAACATCAGTGATTTTGAATAAATGTGAATACGTTTTAGTTTTACATGTGAAAACATCTGAAATTTGACTTTAAATTCAACTTTTCTCCGTGTTTCTTGGTGTGTTTTTTTCCATCTCCAATGGCGACAATACTCTGTCCTATAATAAGCTAACTTCACGTTAATGTCTCCCCAACTGTTTTTACACTTGGGGTTTCTAAACAGGTAACTAGGCTGTTTCATTGTTTTTAGCAGTGTGTGTACTCAGTGGGTCTAAATGAAGGTGTGGGGTATATAGGCCAGCTGGCGGGTTATGGATGGACTTTTGCAGGTACAGAGAGGACAGATGAGGGAATTCCTACATGTGAGGAGAAGGCCACCAGCACGCCTGCAGAGGGGGGACAAAC
>NW_015150883.1:232174-234333 GCF_000732505.1 Cyprinodon variegatus
CTCAGGACAGAGGGGGGCCTAAAAGTGACACTCTGACCATTAACAGTAAAAGTGGTAGAAGTAATTTTTCAGATATAGCTGTGATAATGATAATGATATTGAATATTAGAGTAACTAAATATATAAATATATCTGCATTAGGTATATGTAATATATTTCCTTTAATAAGGGGCCATTGGGACTCCCCCCACCCCAACATAAAATGGTTTGACCAGGGAAATGGTGGGCGGCAAGTTTTAAAGTTTGTTTTGCTGCAAACTAAGAATGTCAGGTTTTTTTATGAGACAAGGGCACAGAAAAGAAAAGAAAAGAGGCCACCAGTATCTACAACTTCCATGAAAGTTGAATCTGGAATATAACACTTTTGAAAAGCAGTAAAATACCAAGGTAGTAAAATAACTTCTGCAAAACATCTTTAGATCTGAGTTAAAAACATTATAATAATAATCCTTTAGAACTAGTGCTGCACTGATACCAATACCAGTATCGGGCAGGGCCCCGATCCTGCACTAAAATGGTGGTATCGGTATCAGCGAGTACCAACAAATAAGGCACTGATACCATTTTGAGAGCCAAAAGTTTATTCAACTATTGTCACCCATTCCAGGTAGGCAATAAAAAGTTCTACTGGATTCACTTGTATTCGTTTTTTTCCTGCTTCACAAAGGTAGGCAGCAGCTTGACAAAGCCATGATGGCAATTATTTTACATCACAGTAGTATGCAGTTCTTCATATATATACACACACATCAATTTCAAACAGACGGTATCTGTGTCAGCCAATACTGCACAGCCGGGTATCAGGTATTTGTATCGGGGCTAAAAAATGGAATCAGCTCAACACTAGTTGGAACCCTTAGCTTATGGTTGTCGTTGTTCTATTTTTAGTATTTCCCTAACTGTCTTTTTATTCCATCAGGTTTGTTCTCTGCTCCTCATTGTTCTCTCCCTCCCTGAGGCTCCGCCCTCATCTCCTCAGTTGATAAGCCCCCCGCCTCCTGTTGCTGATGCATGTCTGGTCACTGGTACTTCTGTCTGCTCCCTCATGTTGGAGCTCTATTATAGTGTAGATTACAGGGTCCTCGTCTGAAACATGTCGCCTTTATGCTGAAATGATCCTGATTATCGATCGACTCTCTGGCCTCTGTTTCCCAGTGTGCTGTCCAGCTAATTTCAGTGCAGCAGCCGGTTACACTGAAGGTTTTTGGAATTACACTGAAATTAAGTCGATTCGCTGCATTTTAAGGAGCACAACAGCAGCAGAAACAGTTTTTAAACATATTTATTATTTAGTATATTTAATCAGCGCGTCAAACCTGCACCACTGATCTTCATGGTGAATGTGCAGCACGGTCTATAGTAATAGAACATTCTAAAGACGATAAATAGTTTCCCTGTTCTTGTGAAAGACCGACAATCCCACAGCATAATGCAGCCACTACCGTCTTACACTGTGGCCTCGTATTTTGAAGGGAATTTTCTGTAAAAGTTTTAAATTAATCTTTTTTTTTTTAGCATTTTGTTCATTTTTTTTCTAAGCAATCCCTATTTGGAGCCTTTATCTACTGTCTTAATTTAAAGAGTTTAACACTTTAAAGAGCATTTAATGGAAATGAAGTATCTTCACTGAAGGAAACAAACTGTTCACTGAACAAACTTAGCAGAAGGGATTGAAATAACCCCATAAGCCTTGAAAGAAAACAGACTTCATACTGTTACTTTAGTGCATCTTCTCTGCTCTGTGTGCTGCTATAAGAAGGATGGTTGCAAACTGTGATGTGTTGACAGAACCTCTGCAGGAGCCCCCTAGCAGATGTACACCCTGCGATGCAGCGCAGCAGAGCCACTGCTCTTCTTTTGTAGCTAAGGATGGCATAAGGAGTGGTTATTCACACGCAGCTAGGAACTATAATTACATTTCCCATTGTATTAGCGCTGAATATTACAGCTTGCTGGGAGATTTTCATGTCTGAGCATAATTCACTGTCCTCACTCATGTTTTATTCTTAACAATCCCACAGAGACAATACCGTTTCAGGTTAACAGCGTTTAGCTATCCTGAAATAAACAGAGAATTTACATTTAGATTTTTTTAGCAAAAGACCAATTCAATTCAGTTTATTTTCATAGCGCCAATTCACAACCCATGTCATCTCAAG
>NW_015150883.1:237652-238953 GCF_000732505.1 Cyprinodon variegatus
GGTGAGTAGAAAATGAAGGCTCATCATGTTTTTGGTGTACTATTCCTTTAAACATGGTGCCAGTTAAAGGGAACCTATGTGTGGTGGGGCTGTGGATAATTTCTTGGTTTCGCTCCTGCTCTAGCTGGAGCATAGGGTTCTATGTGGCATTTTACATTTTATTTTTCAATGTTTTTTGTCCAAAATGAGGCCAAACTCCCACTTACTGTATATCCATTGGTTTCCAGAATAATTGGTCCACCTACTGCGACTCTACCAGACGTAAACATCAGGGCCATTACATCGGGCAGCAGAACAGGGCTTCACACGTCTGTTAAACACTCCCCTCAGGAAGCCTACAGAGCTCTCAGGGGGAAGGTGGGCTCATCCCTGCTGTCAACACGTTTGTATTGTGTTTTCTGTTCTTTCACTGTGGTAGATGTTGGATGTGGGGCTCTGACAGATCATTTTCACAGGGAGAAAAATAGAGTCACGTCTATAAAGTTACTTTCATTGTTCCGGAAAGAGTCCTGACTTAATTGACCTTGCAACCTAAAAGACTTGGAACGTTTCAAGAACAATCTAAAAGAGACTAAGTGAACATATTTGATGGCTGTAATCAGAGCTGGAAAGAGGATATAATGAGGACAAGGTGTCTTTCTTACATTGTGACTATTTTCCATTATTTATAGCATATCGTGGGGAAACAATGCCTGGTCCACCCATGTGGACCAGTCATTAGATAGGAACCTTTAATTGTTAATCTAATAGTTAGATTTAGTTCTGGACCAATAATGGTTAGATAGGAACCTTTAAAGGTTTGGGTTAGGGACACAGTTGGGCTGTAGAAATGAGTTAGAAATGAATGGAAGTCAATGGAAGGTTCTCACAAAGATAAAGAGACCTGTTTGTGAGTGGGTGTGTGTGTGTTTGCAACTGTGAGAGCGTTCAGATCAGGGATCTTAAAGTCATATTTAAATGTCAAATCATTCCGGCTTAAACAGGTATATAAATGTACTGTTTATCAGACGATACTGTCCCAAAATATAAAACATTTCTATTTTTTCTCCACCAGAAAAAACTGGTGGAGAAGACACTGAAAAGACGAGATGATTTACGTCCAAATGGCGTCTGGATCTGGTTGAAAATATTAGATAAACTAATATTTATATTTATTAATTGGTTAAGTGTTATTTAACAGGTTATATTGAAAATACTTTCAGAAGTTTGAATTCAGAATATGACCAGACTTTTCCTTTAAAAAAACTGACTCCACACCAGTAGCATTTATCATCGCAACCAATAGTTATAATTCATAAAAT
>NW_015150883.1:241585-243107 GCF_000732505.1 Cyprinodon variegatus
CTGTAAAAATCCTTCAGATAACGTTGGTTGTGAATTGAAACTATAAAAATAAACTGAATTAAATTGAATGTTGGTGGATTTTTACTTGCCTTACCCTTTTTTTGTTATTAAATCTTCAAGAAACCACTTCAGCTTCAGTCTCTGCATTTGGGTTCTCTTCAAAACCTCCACCCGACCTGACACCACCACAATTATCACCTCCTCCCAGGCTGTATTATTAATTAATATTTAGCAAATGGTTATAAAGAAGATGTCATTGATTTGAAATTGCCATATTTTAATAGAATGGAATAAATAAAGATCTTTTTTTTTTTTTAATTCATGCTCTTTTCTATTTCATGAAGAAGGTCTCTGGTCTAAATCCGGGTCTGTAGGATTTCTGCATGGAGCTTGTTGTTCTCCTGTGAGTTTGTTTCAAATCATCCCACCAGATTTATCCCTGGCCTGTTTGTCATCAAGTTATCAAACTGAATCAGTAGTGGTTCATTTCAAAGAGCTGCCCAGCTAACATTAGCTTACCCACAACGGCAACAAAGCTGGAATTTCAGCAGACACAGGGCGATATTTCTCCCTGACAGATTTAATATAAGCCAGATTAAATCTCTCCCACACTCATATTCATCTAAGATTGATGATATGAGCAAGTTCTGAAAGTGCCTGAAACAAATTCACCCTTGTTGAAAGCTTTTCCCGGGCCATGATTAAAATGAATGTTGCCTTCGCAGTGACTGGCTCTTTTAACTTTTCTCTGTTGTGAGAGCTACAATATGAAGTGCCAGAGGTGCGGCGAGGAAGAAGTGATGAATAAGAGATGGATGCTGGCAGAAGATGCAGATGAGAGGAAGCAAGAGAAACACAGAGGATGAGAAAATCGGTCTGAAATGCAAGAATTGACTTTGACAGATAATTGTCTCATGGACAACAACTAATTCCTCATCATCTCTTTTCTCCCTTTTTGGATGTTTATGTCAACTTTTAACTTTAATCAAATTCCTCAACAAATGAGCAGCCATAGTAAGACTTTAGTATTCTTTCTATGAGCTTCTTCTACATTTTTTGTGTGTGTGTAGTAGTTATGTGATTCTAAAATACCAATGTTGTATTTCTACAGTAGAAGCCATTCAAATTTGCCCCACTTTCCTTGATGGGCCCTTGGCTGGTCCCCTACAATTACTTTTTAAACATGAGTATTTGTTATTAAATATCGCTAACCCTCGCTCTGTACAACTGCATATCAACAAGGAAAACGGATTAAAATATGACCAATGGAGCTACTTGTTGCTATATTAATGATATAAAAACGTTAAAATATTCCTCTCGTGGGAAAAAAAGTTGTGGTTATTTGGCAGATTAATTTACAAAAATACGGGTGATACGAACAACATTAAATCCAAAGATTTTGTCCGAGGTACAGCATATTTATTTGCTGTAGTCTCTTGTTATTCACACGCAACAATAAACAGTGATAGCCAACATGAGGTTTGTAACTGCAAAAGTTTATTTTAAGCGGAAAATCAAACGT
>NW_015150883.1:243831-245985 GCF_000732505.1 Cyprinodon variegatus
CGTCATGTGCTCCATCCAATGCAGATCATTGGCTCCATCCACATCTAGTGAAAACTAGTGTGATTAGATGAGTCATCTAACGCAAACACTCATTGGTTAGCTGAAGGAAATCATTAGAAGCAAGCAGGTGTTCTTCAAACTGCTAACATGAATTGTCTATGCCATGCTACAATGTGGGATTCAGAAAAAGATGTTGACCAACACACCTCCCTCATCCTTGGTCCTATCTCAAAGTATTTTTAGAAAGAGTTGAAAAACTGAGTTTTCAATTCATATATACTGCACACTGCGCAGTATACTGTAATTAAACTTGCATGGTATTGTAATAAAATTCAGTAAATATGGAAGCTATCCATTTCATTTCATTTTTCTCATTGAAAAACCACACAAATGCCATTTAGATGATATTCTGCATATCCTGCACACAGGAAAAACAGCAGAATTCAATTTATTTATTTTACCAACACTGGAAATTTGTCATCAGTTATTGTAGAGAATGATGGCAACAGTAAAAATCTGGTTTATCAGCCAGCCTACTTCAGATATACACCACTGTTCAGTGCCATTCACCTTTCTTCCTACGAGCACGGAGCAGCCACTTGCTTGGACCTGCAATGAATCATGGGATACCCAAGGCTACTTGTGGGTACACTGGAACCGTCCTTCAAATCTTAATTTGTCGGCCGACTAACAAGGAATCTAACAGGCCTCGCTGCCGTGCTATGACCTAATGGGCCGACGAATTTGGCCTTTGGAGGACGCAGCGGGTCAATTTAAACTCGGCAAACATTTTTGTCTTCTTCCCCTGGATGGTAAACAACCTCAAGGTGTTCTAGTGCCACAAATTACCAAGGAGTGTAACGGCTTCATGAGGGACTGTAGATTCATACCAGTAAATTTGTGACTCACTTTTGTAGTTTTGGCAAATCATAACTCATGTCTTAGCTTGTATTTTCACATGTAAAATATGTGATGTTGCATGTATCTCTGAGTTAACAGCAAGGAACAAATCTTTACTAACTTTTCTTCACTTATATGTAGAATTTCTACCCCTGCAGGTATCTTAGCCTGTATATTTCTAGTGCTGAAACATGTTGGGATGTAAAAAGTCATCAAACCTGAATGCCAACAAGGTCAGTAGTGAAGGCATTAAAAAACAAAGCGGTTATATCCCCATTCGTTCACTACAGGCTGTATTTCTGACATGTAGACCTGATTTATGGCATAGATAAATAAAGACAGCACTTGTTCCTGTGAGCTCTGGGTGTATGGAACAGCTCATCTCAGACTCAGAACAAGCAGAGTGTCGGCAGGAACACAGAGCTGAAGCCTTGCTGTGAACTCGCTGCAGACTGGAGGTTCTGCGCTGAAACTTTCCAGACGTTCACAGGAAACTCCCTCGCTTGTCAAACACATCTTCTTTCCTGCGTGTTCACATCACAGTTCATCTTTTTGAGGATATTTTATTTCTGTGACATTTGAGTTCAAACTTCAGCAGAAAATAAACCGGAGTAAACCAAAGACAGAGTGCAGGTAGAACAAGTCCAGGTATGTTGTTTAGTTTGTATTCATAAAATTCCCATTTATGAGACAAAAGTCAGCAAATAAAGAAACAAAACTTCTGCTAGAATAAAAGCAGGTGATTGGGAATAACTATGTATTTTATTGCTGAATGAAAGAATTAACAACCAGCAAAGCCTCTACCTGGTCTGGAAGTCAGCTCAGACCGGCAATATGCAGGATTACAGTAGCAGCCGTTCAAAATGGTCCTTCACAGTCAAATGCCAGCAAAATGGAAGCCTACTCCCCTGCAACTCCCTGCCACTGGAGTGACCCCCTCCTTCTCATGGGCATACATTTTTCTTTGTCCTCTGACTCCACTCTTTCTCTGAATTACAGGGTCTGATCAGGGCTCTTTAGACTTACTTAGACAGATTTTATTGTCCTTTTGTAGCTGCAAGGTGAATACAAAAAGACATTTCGTTCAGTACAGCTCTCAAGACTTTTCCATTTCTAAAGTGAAGCAGTGATAAAATGTAGTTGATATGAATGGTATTTGTGTCCTGGTTGGTTTAGAAATCAAACCCACATGCAGAACACCACTTGGAGACTGATAAAAAGTTCAACAGAGTTTATTAAAGGTTTGCACAGAGA
>NW_015150883.1:246230-247778 GCF_000732505.1 Cyprinodon variegatus
GCTGCAGCCTCCACACCACACAGTGAGACAGCTGGTCAGAACGCTCTCTATGGTGCTTCTGTAGAACATGGGGAGGATGGTGGGGGCAGGTGGACTCTCCTCATTCTTTGCAGGAAGTACATGCACCTCTGTGCCCTTTTGACCAGTGAGGTGGTGTTTACAGTCCAGGTGAGGGTATCTGTGATGTGCATCCCCAGGAATTTGTTGTGCCGGTTCTTAGATGTTAATGTCCACAAATCATTGACAGAGAGAATGTTTTAGTACAAAGATTGATGTTTAAAAAGGAATCTTAGGGGACGAGCCAAGGACCCATCAAGGAAAGTGGGGAAATTTTGAATGGCTGCTACTGTAACTGAGTCGTGTACAATCTGGCTCTGTTTGGAGCAGCTCAGATACATTGGTGAGATTAGAAAAAAGAAAAAAGACATTTCAAATCGGATCCTTTGACAGACATGAATTCACGAAGGGAACATTTCTTTTTTCAGTCAGTAAATGAGCTGCAGAGCTGAATATAACTGGTCTTAACAGGGAGTTGCATAAGTCAAATGTCCAGTACCAAATGGGTGAATGAGATGCTGAAACACATCAGCTGGAAGGTATATCTTCTATTTAGAAAGCTGTGTTAGATGAAAGAAGCTGGACTGGACCACTGCACTCAGCTGCTGCAGCAGTTTCATGGAAAACTTTAAGGTTTCTAAAATGATCCCTACAACACGAGGATAAAGAACCCAGAGCAGTGTCTGTTGGGAGATTTCCTGGCTATAAAATATCTGTTTAGTTTTCGTTTAACTATACAAAAGTCCAGGGACAACCAGTGATTTTAGAAGCAGAAATTAAAAAAATACCCCAAAAAATGTATTTTACTGTTGATATGGACATAAGCAATCAGAAGAATATGAGACAAAAAATGTGTCCTGGGAAATTTCCAGTCCAAATATTCTGCTGGCTTCCAGCCACATTAAGCAGAAACTCGTCATGTTGATGTGAGGTGAACAGGTTTCCTCAGCTCAGCTTTCCTCATTCAGGATAAACTGATCCTGCAGCGTTTACATGCTGATTGGATCGTCCATCAGCATAAACCAGGCCTCTCAGTAGCATCACCATTTCACCCCCAATCATACTGAACCCCATTAAAATAGTCTAGCCAGTATGTTTTTTCCAGTTACATGTTTTCTGAATTTATTTTGTTGATCAAACAACTTTTAGACTGTCATTTATTGTTCTGTGTGTCAGAACAACACATGAAAGTGTGAGTCGAGCAGAAATCCTGGTCAAATATGGAATAATTCACAACTTTCTTTCAAATAAAAGTTAACTTGCAACTATCCTTCAAGTCCAAGTCATATATATTTAATTTAAAAGTAAAATATTGAAACTCCACCAAGGGACTTTTTACACAGAGGTAAAGGAATACGTCAGGAAATGGGGTTGTTATCCATCAAGTCCTTCAAAGCCTCCATCAGAATCTACTTTAGGCTGAGAAAAGGGAGTTTTGTTAAAGGAAAAGTCTGGTCAGCAAGGGATAATCAATGGATCATTATCTATACA
>NW_015150883.1:249823-255501 GCF_000732505.1 Cyprinodon variegatus
AAATAGCCCCGCCTTCCCGCAGGCTGCAGCGGGATGTACTTGGAAAATTGTACCATAAAACCACATAGCGTTAATCTCACGTTACAAAAATTATCACTGTTAAAATGGCCTCGCGTTAACGCGATAATAACGCGATAATTTTGACAGCACTAATATATATATATATATATATAGATAGATATATATATCAAGTGTAAAGATCTTGCCCATAGCTGCTCCATGCGTTTTTGTAGTTATTGTTTGATTTTTCCGTTGCGTGAATTTCAACAGTGTTTGCTGTAGTGGACTGCATAAACAACGTCACTAACCCTTGATTTGGGTGTTCTGTCCTCAGGATGAACCAGTTGCGTGGAACAGAGAGAAGTCAGATTGTCTCAGAAAAGGTGTATAACTGGAGAACATTTGAATAACTCCCAACATACCTTAGTATGCATGTCCAAGCAGGAAAGGATACTGAAAGGAAAAGGCTAGCTATAATAAGAAGTCTAAAAAAAAAAAAATGAAATACCATGATAGGTCCAGTAGCAGGTCCCTGCTGCTGTGAACTACTTCACTGCAATCAGACATAGACTGCATAGGTTGAACTCTTATAGCTGGCGAGCAAAAAAGAAATAATTGCTCTCTGGAAAAATGATGAAGGCCGGGCTAAAATTAAACACAAAGAACATTTTGGACATTCTGACATTTTGAAAAGCAAAGGAATGAAAATAGAAGAGACATTCTTCATGTCTCAGTTTATCTGAGCAAAGCTTCACTTTGCTGATAAGTTTTAAAGTTTGCAAAGAGTTGATTTTAGACCTGAAACCTTGTTTCATCCTTGAAAATGTGAGACAGGAAACATTCTAAGTTGCTGTTTGTTCGGCTCAGCAGGTTTATGGTTCATAGAAAGGACAGATCAACCCCTTTCCAGAGCCTCACTCTGCCCACTTCTAATGTTTGAAAAATGCATTTTATGGAGGATGTCAGGAACCATTAAGGAGAGTGAAGGTTTTGAGGTATTTTCTATTTCTAGTGATTTCAATAATGATTTTCTCCATGATGGAAGTTGATTAAAATAAATTGAAAAGGCTGTATAATGTATTAAAAACTAGGCTGTCCAGTCTGAACTAGACTTTAATGTTTACTCTGTTTGTGGGGCCCAAGAAATGAATGGAATGTAAATAAATCCCTTTATTGTGCCTAGATGGAGAAATTCATTCTCTGCATTTAACTCATCCCCTTTGGGATAAAGTTATTCATGTTGTTTTATTAGGGGTGGTGGCAGCCTAGTGGTTAGGGCATAGAGATGGCAATCCTGAGGTTGTGAGTTCAAAATCTGCTCCCACAGATTAAACCCTCGATTGCTCCCTGGGCGCCCCATGATGGCAGTCCACTGCTCCCCAAGGTGAGAGTTTAAATGCAGAGGTAAATTTCTCCAATCTGAGATCAATAAAGCTCAATTATTTTTATTGTTTAGAAACTTACTGTTGAAACCCCAAACAAACCAGGGGGGGGGGGGGGGGTCTGGAGGACATGGGGCCATATTTCAGTCTGGCAAGGCTTAGTAGCAGACTCTGGGTCTAAATCAGACATTACCATCAAAGCACTGGACGGTCACCAATGTTGTCCCATTTCAAACTTAAAAAAAAAAATAGCTCACATTTATAGTTCCCTTTTTTTAAAAATAAACTAAGGTCGCAAACTTAGACAATAAATTTTTCAAGTTCATTTGGTAAATTAAGCTACATGTGATCATAATATATGGAAAGATGGAAAATACTGAATGCAGTCAAGGTTTACTGGATGTGCAGGGAAGCCGATATTTAGCCAGATTACACGAAACCTCAGAAAAATTCAGAACATTCCGGTTCTGCTGAAAAGATCTGGATCCAAAAGGATTTCTTACATTCCTCATTCAGCAGCAGATATTTCCCAAGATAGCTCTGTTGCTTTAACTCGAGGTGTGGCTTTAAATTTGAAGTGGACGTGCTTAACCTACAGACTTGTTTGTTAATTTCCAGTTGAGACAGTTTGAACAAAAATGCGAGTTTGTGTAATAAAACTCTGTACTGTACGATTTATGCAACTGTTGCACGCAGCTACAGCTCACACTGTACGCCAAAACCGCAGAGTTTAAAAGTTTCACAGCTCACAATGTTTGTTCTCATACTGTGCGGCCCGACACTCTGATGCGATCTACCCGCTCACACTGTACGTCTAAAAACCAGGTCCAACTCAGCTTCGAAGTGAGATGGCGCTACTCGGACTCGTCTATCCGAAAGTCAAACCAGTAGAAGAGGAATATGAAGCTTACTAGAGTGAAACGCACTGTCCTGGCAATTTGTGCGATTTTAAGCTGAAAGCCCTAAAATGAAAAGGCGATGACGTATTTGGACAAAGATATGACTGAGCAAACATGGCTACTACGGTCTGTCAATAGCAGACTAGTGCTAGCAGTAAACATGCTGGTCTGTCATGCTGTTTGCCGTAATAAGTGCAGTAAAACCTGATGTTATCCAATGAAATGTGTCGTTATCAATTGAACGTGAATATGAGCTGTGTGTGTCGCCCATTATTCTCAGAGTGATCGTCACTCTCATTCACGTTCATTACTTCACAAAAAAATGATCCCTTTACCGTTCAATAAAAATATGAACGTATTCAGTGAACGCCGTTTATTGAACTCTTCTTTTTTGAAAGGACGTTTTTCCATCTACTATATCTACTATAGGTCTGGTTATCCTCCCGCAGCTGTGTGTCTGTGTTAACTGCGACACGCAGTGATTTATGCCCAATGTTGAAGTGTGGTCTGCGCTATATTATTTCACGCCACAACGCAAGAGGGACAAACTAGCTGTTTGTCTAGATATGGCCGAGTTGGTGATGCAGTGGGGGCAAGTTTGTGCGACAACGGAGGGACATGAGGGCGAAGAATCCAGGTGGAAAAAGGGTACCAGCGTTCTCACGCACCTCGCTCTTCTAGGTGGTCCAACTTCACGAGTCGTTTTCCACAATGGTGGTCATACAAACAAAACAAGCTGGTAAGGGACCAAACTTAAATAAGGACAAAAGGTTTTCAAAATTTGAAAAAGTGCTTTTATTTAATTGTGTCAAAAATGGTTAACAAAGGCTCAAAAGCAATACAAAATAACTTAAATACAAAATAACATGGATCTGGGCCCAACTTAACTGAGGTCAACTGAGGATCCAACTCAAACAAAAACCTGACCTGCAAAGAACTAAAGGCTGCTTAACAAAAGGATGGAGTAACCCAAGTCTACCACATGAGGGAGGCACAATATAACAAAAGAACCAATAGATACAAAATTAACCATTCTATGAAACAAATAAAGCAAAACAAACTTTTACTGAGCAGAAACAAGTGAATATTTAAGTGACAAACTAATTGAAAACTTCTTGAAACAAGTCTCCCCCGTCAGTCTTTCAAAAATGGTATGCTCCAGGTTTCCTCCTCCAGCTGGTTTGCATCAGCAGCACCTCAAACAAACGAACAAGTTTAAATAAACCATTCAGCTAGACATTAACTAAAGTGTGCACCTATTAGAAAATACCTGTCTAAAGGAAATAACCAACTTAAACATAAATTGTAATATAAAATAAAGCAAGAAAAGAAAATACTAACACGATGTGGTGGTAAGAGGATCATCCACCACACCGGTAAGGTACCAAACAGGAAACACTGTAAAGATGCAGATTTGACCAATCAGATGCCTCCTGACTGCAGCACTTTCGGAAGTCACTTGCAATTTTGGAGAGGTGCACCAGAGTGTCTGCGGAAGGAGGGAGGGGCATATCTGCGTTAACTGCGACAGACACAAAGACGACCTGGTTTCTGAGTATAAATCCGACTGTAGTCATCAGATCCATTCCAACCCGTTTCCGCTGCTATCCAGACTGGTCCTCCATGTGCTATTCAGGCTACGTAAAGCCCGCTGTCCTGCCCTGGGTAGGACAGGGATAAGATGGACTATATCGTTAGTTTGAGTACAGGACACAAAAAGACTAACATAAACAATCGTTTGTTTACCATAAAAGTAAATCTATTTCTAGGCTTTGCTCATTAAAATATGTTGCCATTGTTTGAAAAGTTAGAAGACATTTAAATGTAGTTTTTCCATATTTTATAAATGAAGTTCCTGATTTTTTTCTGCATGTTTTTATTCCTATTTTCTCTAATAAAAAAATAACATTTCAAACTCTGATGGCAAGTTTCACTTCTACATTAAAACCTCAATGTGATTCTGCTTTCCTTTCAGCATCATGGGTCACATGAGGAATTTTTCCATTAGAAATTTCTCAAGAAATTTAAACATAGCCCCTAATAATCAAGGCTGTCTGTGTTGCAGGGTTTCTGCTTTGAGTTCATTCATTCGTTTGTCAGATCAAGAGAAGTTAGAGTCGGAACGAGAGCAAAGAAGTGATTTTTAACAAATGCTGAAGTGTGACTTTAATTGGAGGAGCGTGTAATATAAGGGCATGTGATGATGCCTTCTATTATAAATTAACCCTCTAATTATCTTCAGTTTCTACACAGCTTGACCTGAGAAAGCTAATTAAATGAACCCGTACCTTAGTGTGCGAATGTGGTGGTGAACTTTACATCGACAGCATTTGTCAGGAGAGTCGACATGGAGGAGGTCTAACAGAGACACAGAGTAACTGGAGGCTTTTCATGGCTGCCCTCTTATACTGTTGGAATCTCACTAAGGTTCTCTTGGAAAATCCACAGAGTATCAGTGTTTCAGTGCAGTGATGAGAAAGTTTCCTCTCAGCCATTATGTCTGGAGATAAATCTCCTGAGTTTTGGCCTCAGTAAATAGTTTAGTCATCCTCTCACATTTTTTGAAGCGTCATCTATCACCACATCGCTGCCAGTATGCCAAATGGACTGGGGTTTGGGACAAAAACGGCTTATTAAAAAAGTATGATTCCTTTTTTTTTTTTTTTAAGAGAAAAGATTGTTTCCGGTAAAAGGCCTTTTGGAGGATGACTCTGGGTCAGAAGTTTCATTCCTTAAAACCATTTCAGACTCAGCTCAAATCTAGAGTGCAGGATGAGTCATATGTAGCCAGCTCCAGTGGACCCATACAACCTAACCCACCTCATGTTCAGAAAGTCGGCCTGGTATGGCGCCCACATCTGCCTGGAACCTTCGATTCATTTCCAGATCAATGCCTTAAGGCTGGGTGGAAGTTTGGTCGTACAGATCTGAATAGATAAGACCAAGATGAAGCTTAAATACAGTGCAGTGGAAAACTAAATAGATAGATGCATCATCATTGATATAAAGGGCTGTGTTATACATCAGATACAAATAATAAAGTTTTTGTAATATAGCCCCTTTTCCACTGAAGCCACATGATTTATTTTAGCAGGTTAATAATAATTCATCTACCTGCTGTTTTCATCCCTGTGAAAAACTCCAGAAAATTAAATTTAATCAGCCTGAGAAAAACTGCAGATAACCTTCCGTCCAGCATGTGGCAGTAATGAGCACAGACCACTGGTTTTACCACTCTCCCAGCATCATGATAACTTTTGTTTAATGCTTTGAGAGCAATATTGGATTGAGTTAAACTTTAATTATTCACAATATAACTTTTAGAAGGAGATCATCATTTATTCACCGCAATTTTTCATTTACTGAAGTTGAGTTTAACTGTTAAAAAAGTTGGTTT
>NW_015150883.1:259106-262872 GCF_000732505.1 Cyprinodon variegatus
TTTCATCCTGGACACTACAGAAAATGGGCTAAAAGTGTTAAAAACCGGAATTTTCCTTTAATAATATGGGGTAATTTTGCTCTATAAAGAAAACTTACTTTACTGATCTTCAATTTAATGTATTTTTATTTCAGTTTATTTATATAACGCAAATTTACAATGCATTTGTGTTAGTCTAAAATTCAGCCCAAGTCACATGTCATGCTAAGACTTTACAGAGAAAATTCAACCAGATCATACAGTCAAATTGATTCAAAGTTTTCTATCTAAGGAAAACCAGTTGATTGAATCGACTCATTGACTCTTCATCAATCCCTCACACTAAGCATGCTTGTGGCAACAGTGGAGAGGAAAAACTCCCTTTGAATTGGAAGAAACCTCCAGCAGAACCAGGCAGCCATCTCCTGATGCCAACTGGGGTTCAAGCAGAAACCCCAGAAAACTTTGGAAATGGATGTTGTTTAAACATGTTAAGGAACTAAAAAAGACCTTGTCACAATTCTATTGAAACCTCTTTTTTTTTGTTTCTTTCTGAAATTAAGTTACTTTGAGTTATATTATTACATATAGTATAGATTTATTTTGATCAATTTCTGGCTGTTTACCTTTTTTTTTCTTTTTTTCCCCCCAATAATGACAGAAACAAACTATAAAGCCTGATGTAATAGTTGATCACACTAAATCCAAAGTCAGTAATTATTCATTAAAATGTTAGACATCAACAAATATTATTGCGGATACCAGCAGTTATGGATGCAGTCAAGCCGAAGAAGGAATCCTTATCAACCCTGGTAGGCTTTTGGGGCTCCTGAGGACACTGCAAACAGACACTGAGAGGTCAAGCATGCCACTCTCCGGGTGGTTGTAAAAACTGGAGCCTGGGAGGAGCTTGCAGAGAATTGGTTATCCTTAAAGAGAATTGGTTATCCTTAAGATGTACCTCAGGGCTCCAGATATTGATGGTCGTTGACAAGCCTATTTAACAGCTGGCTAGCTCAAGTGGCGAGTCCCCATTTAAGCTAGTCCTGGTGCAAACAGGAAGCTTGGGTTTGTATCCCAGCTGAGTTGCCAGTGTGGGTCCTCAGGCCGGCCTAGTGGTTAGATTCTGAATTCAAGCCCAACAGAGTGTCACTTTTGGTCCCCTGAGCAACACCCTTAAACAGTTCCTGGGATTGTGAGCAGTGACTTTGGACAGACAGGGTCTGTGGTTCCCTAAAGCAGGAAGGGGGAGCGGAGGAAGACCGAATGGACAGGGTACTAGAGAGGACAGGCCAGCTGATTGTCAACACTCCTGCTGCAGGAGAAAGAGTTTGGCTTACTTCCCATGCCTCTGCAGTTTTTCCAACTGGTCCACAGGTATTTTGTGGAGCTGCATATGATTGTGTCCCTCATGGTGCCCTGTGAGGTGGGCTTTGGGAATACAGAGTTGGGGCCCTATACTAGGGGCCATTTGGTCTATACAAGTTGCACAGTAGTCTGATCTGTAGTCCTGGCATAAAGATGCACCTCTTCTCACTGCATGTCAGACTCCCACAGTGTTGTGCCTGAACGTGTTCATTGAACGAAAGTTCATGAACTCGTTCATATTTTGGGCGAACGTGAACTGAATGTACTGTATTACTGCCTGATGAATGTTATTGTGAACTCGTTCATTCTGGTGTCTGTGAATGGCACGCTCTCTCAGTTCAACTTCGTTCAATAGGNGAAAGCTTCCTGGAGAGGTGGAGAAACGTCTTCAAATCTTGGAAACCAAGTCCAGTGGATATTTTTTGAATTTTTACGGAATGACTTTGACCTGGATGACTGAGAACCTTCATCAGCATGTATATTACATGTACATTATCAATTTAGCACATTTGGCACATTATCAGATAGTGTGTGTATAATATTCCTAATATCTGACTACTGTATAACTATGCTCCATTAACACACTAATTTTGTTATGATGGATTGTTATAATATAGTTTTATTACATGATTTATAGACTTCATGGACTTCATACTGAATATGCGATGTGATGCGCCTATTTTTATTTTTTTTTTACCTTAAATGAAAGTAATCTACTGATGCTATGAAACAGCTAGTTTGTGTCAAAGCAATGAATTTATCTTTATTTTAAAAGTCTTAAGCCCCCTGAAAATGACAACATCAGTGTTGTTTGATGATGTAGCGCATGTATTGTTAAAATTCCGACCAGTCAAACTAGGGAGTACCAATATGGTGGCTGGTTACTTCACAGCACCGTGTACTACCGACAGGCAATCCACTAAATAAATAGAGATCAGTGGGTGAGGTGGTGGTCTGGTGAATAAGGAGGCTCACTTCAACTTTTTTGTAAACCCAAGAAGGTCCAAGCAACAAAGGTTTGAGATCCGCTATTTTATCAGATCTTAATTTTATTTTGACTTATGCAATTAATTATATCCTCGTTGAAAAGAACTCATCAATAAACAGGAGTTTAAATCTCAATTTGACCTTTTTCATTAACCAGCATCTAGCCTTAATTGTTGATTTATACCTTCAAGATTCCTTTATAATAACTACTGGTTCAGGTGTTTATTTTTGTGATAGGGTTCAGATGAATGATGAATCTCATATCAAATATTTACAGCACTAAAGGAAAATGTTTAGTCAACATCTTATTTATTGGAGTTATTCTTCAGATACAGGGAATTCAAAACTTAGTCATTCCATTCAGGCAGCTAAAAAACAAGGAGTCAACAAAGCTAAGAGGCAAGATTTAAAAAAATAGAGAGAAATACAACTGGTTTAAAGTGCAAAGTTAGTGGATTACACAGATTGGACCAACACCTGAAAGAGAGTGACATATTGAGCAAATTTGATCTCAAGCATGACATCAAAAGTAACTTCAGCAGGAAGTACTGCCTGAAATCTTGTACTTAAGTGTATATAAAATAGTACAGGTTCTCAATAGTCCGTAAGTACAACATACTAATGAAATTCTAGTCATGCTTTTAGTGCTTGATTTACCTTCATGCAGAAAACCTATGTTATTTTAAAGGTTTTTTGATGAAACGAGTTAAAGGCAGCTGGAGATGAGGGACGCTTATGATCCTGGGGAATATGTTTCTGGTACACCTGTTCTAGAAGAAAGTGTAATTACATCATCACACATCCACAGCAGGAGGTGGTGGGATATATGAAGTAAGCTCACCTGTTTTATTTTGCATTCACAGTCAGCACATGAGGAAATAAGGGCCTAATTTACATCAACATTTAGCACATTCAGCAACAAAAATAATTAAAGGACATTTCACCACCAAATTTAAACACTAAACAGCTAAAGAGATCAGCCATGACACTGAGATGACGGGATGTGAATTGGCGCCATAGTGAATAGAATATGGTGTAAATGTCCTTAAAAATTTTGGGAAATTCTAAACGTTCAGCCTCCATTTTGTTCTTGGAAGGTCTGGTCTGGGTCTCAACCCCTTATTTATGTCCACCAGTGAAATCCCAGCGAATGTTAGCTATAACATTTGGTGCAGGCTTTCACCCAACTTCTAAGGCTAACCAAGATTTTGCCTTTATATGGCTGCACCACATAACCAAAATCACGTCTCTTCACCTGCAGAAAAACGTTGAGTTCCAGCTCATGAAAACCTGTTGTGAGCTTCTTTGTTTGTAGATAAGTATTTTATTTATCCCTTTTTTCTTTTAAAGGAAAATTCCGGTTTTTAACACTTTTAGCCCATTTTCTGTAGTGTCCAGGATGAAATCGAATGATCGACACCAACATTTTGAC
>NW_015150883.1:266327-283629 GCF_000732505.1 Cyprinodon variegatus
TTCTCTGAGTCAAACTGAGTCTTTGTTTCTCTGAGTCAAACTGAGTCTTTGTTTCTCTGAGTCAAACTGAGTCTTTGTTTCTCTGAGTCAAACTGAGTCTTTGTTTCACTGAGTCAAACTGAGTCTTTGTTTCTCTGAGTCAAACTGAGTCTTTGTTTCTCTGAGTCTAACCTTGTATTTGTCTTTGCCTTTGACAGGAAGTCCTCCAGCATACTAGAACTTTGGTCTTCTTCCCCTGGAAGGACTGTTTTCTGAGTTCACACTGAGCAGGGGAGAAACCTCCACATGTGCCTTTCAAGTCCCTCACGGAAATCCAAGTGACATTCCGCTCCAGTGCTACTCCGGGTCCAAAGAATGTCTACCTGTCCACTCTTAAACATGTCCCCTCTTCTCTGGATCAACCCACACAGACTGGATGCAAAGTGAGAGAAGAACCCCCCCAAACGTGAGTCCCTCGCATTTTCCTTACAGCATTCAAGATTTCCACGGTCCCTGAACTAACCGTTTCTATATGCCCTTTAGACTTCCTAGTTCCTGCACACCAGCTCCCTGAGTTCCAGATCATAACCCCCTCCCCACCCTTACCTCAATAAACCTGTTAAACCTTTGCCTTGCTCTCTGAGTGGTTCTCTACATATTGGGTCAGACCTCTAAAACACATCATGACAGTAATATTTTGCTATTTTGCAGAAAGCAGCCAATGTGACCTGGTTGTGTTTCTCTCCCAGCAACAGTGAGCCTCATATCTCAGCAGTGCGAAGCTTTGGGTGCTGATGTGTTTATATGTGAAGAGGATAGAGGAAAACCTTGAACTGCTCCCGCTCTGTGTGTATCCATGTATATCAGTAGTACACATATGGGGGAGTGGGTGGGTGTGTTAGTGTGTAAGTATGAATATAGATTTTGGCTCCTACATGCTGCTCCCACATTCCTTGTGACCTGTATTTGCTTCACACAACAAATATTGGATTACACTTCCACGTGCCTGTTGCAGTACAAAAGGCTCAATAAGCCGTGCTCCTCCAGGCTCACTTTAATTGTTTCAGTTATGGTTAATTAGCTTCTGTACTCAGAGGATTCAATCTCATATCGATATAAGGGGAGAAGTGTGCTGACCCACAGGTGCCTTTAAATTAAAGAATCCACACTTAAAGAAATAATGAGCTGATATGATGCCTGCCTTAGCGTATAGCTTATCTGTAATCTTATTTTCTGAAAGAAATAAAAGGAATAAGCCTCAAAGAAGACAAGCGGGTCAGGAGTCCGCCTCAGAGTATAAAAGGATAATATCTGTTTCGATACTGACTGATTTTCTAGGAATTTGTTGACGTACAAAAGCGTTGAATCGCACTGAACATTGTATTACTGCAGTTTAGTCTATATTTGAATCACATGGTAGCCATATTGTATTTTTCCATTTTGTGGTCAAGAGGCTGCAAAATGTTCAGCAATAAACAGAATTGGATCAATTTAAAGTAAAGTATGAAAATGGAAATATGGATACATTTCTCTGTGGATAAGTGGATGGATGGATGGATGGATGGATGGATGGATGGATGGATGGATGGATGGATGGATGGATGGATGGATGGATGGATGGATGGATGGACAAGTTTGACGTAACATCCGCCAAACAGCATTGGAACTCCCAAACTGGAGAAAATTGAGAGAAACAGGCCACAGGCTGATAGCTGCATCTGCCATAAACTACTGAGGTTTCAATCTGCTCATTATAGTATTTTTTAGCTATATGTGTGAAATAATAAGTCTATTGTAAATAAGTTATTCAGTAAAAAATTACAAAATATCTCTTTAACAGTAGGCTGTATGGACCCTACCTTCTGCCCTCCTCAACTCAGCCCCTCAGTCTCTACCTCTCACCATAGCGTTCAGCAAAGTTATCAAACCTTCAGGCCGACCACAGAACCTGAGTCACATCATGCTCATTATAAAAATCATTGAGGAGGGAGAGAGGCTGAGCTTCTCTTAGCAGATACTTTAAAAGTTCTCAAAAAATGCTGCTACTGTGTATTCAGGGCAACAAGTGCAGCAGCATTAAAAGCTGAGAATTGATCTTTGACCTTGTAAAGGTATCAGTCATCTTCTATGGTGCAGCTTGTTGGTGCAGCAACTTATCTACTGTTTAAGGAAGCTCATTAGACGGGTCTGTTCTGCACCCTGGACACAGGTCCTGGGATACAGACAGCTCTAGCAAAGCCACCATCACTGGTGGACCTTACCGACCAATGAATTTGCAGAACTTAGAACTCAGTAAAAAAAAAAAGGACCCTAAGAGCAATAAAAAGCTTTATCACAGATCCTTCCTCTAAGCAAATGGTACAATTTAAAATGATCATTGCTCCCAATTAAGTCAGGACATTTTTTATATCCCTGCTGCTACAGTAGTAGACATTCAAAATTTCCCCATTTACCTTGATGGTACTTGGCTGGTCCATTAAGATTCCTTTTAAACATAAATCTTTTCACTAAAACATTCTTTCTGTCATGATTTGTGGACATTAAGATCTAAAGAGAAGCGCCATCTCCTGGTCAGACCCTGTAACTCAGTGAAAGGCTGGAGAAAATATGGACGCCCAGTAGAAGGTAGGTGGCTGGAAGTTAGAGGGGATTTTGCTGCCATTCGGCTGACTTTTCACTGGGAACTGCCAATTTGAGTGGTTGCTACTGTAATATCAGCTATTTTAGATTTGATTTTTTTAGTAAGCTGCTGAAAACCTTTTTCTTTAGTTATAAATGGTTTTCCTTTTTTTACTCCTATTCATTGTCCCAAAGTGCAACAGTAAAAATCTGTTCTATTCTATTCTTTCCAGTGTTATATAGTGCTGATAGGGTGAAATTCCTTCACAAACACGATATAACACTGTACTCTTGGATATACGCTCTGTTGAATCCTGATTAACCTCAAAACAGGGCCAGGACTTCACTTCATTTAAGCATTAAAACATAACATGTCCTTGATACTAACCCTTCGATTAATAAGGAGAGTTTACGATTAGTGAGATGTTTTTATCAGATTGTGAATCAAGCAAACAGGGAAGTAAAACAGCTCTGAGAAAGGCAATAAAAAACTGGAACAATAAAAACTGTTGCTGTGAAGTAATTCATTTTGCTGAGGGTTAACCACCAGCGATTCAGATTGGTGATGCACCACAAAATGCCAACAGCTTTTCTTGTGAGTTTCCCCTTATTAAATCTACACTGCAGTGATCACATGTCAGTTTCTGCCACCCACTGATACACACACATTACAAATACATAGAAATAGCTAGACTCACAAATCAGCTCCCATGGGGGCAGGTTAGCTCTTGCTTGTTGTTGCTGCGGTTGAACAGTGGACTGCCTTCGGGGCCCAACAACAACAGTGAGAAGTCTCCTGAACACTTTTAATGCCAGCATATGTGATTTTTTTATTTTTTATAAATTCATATGAACCTATTTTCTATAGCAGACAAACAAAAAATGCTTCTGGTTTCTTAAAGAGTAAACAGAAACATCCATCCACACGCTTTATCCCTAGAGGTGGCTTGTCCCAATTGGGGTCGAGAGGGGTGCTTGTGCCTATCTCCACCTGTTTACGGGCGAATGGGGGGTACACCCTGGACAGGCTACCAGTCCATCGCAGAGCAACACAAAGACAAACAGGACAAACAACCATTCACACACTCATAGAGTGCAAACCCAATTTTCCATTGTCATAGATGAATAACGATAGTGGGTGAAATGGACGTACAGAGAAGTTCAAACCCAATCAACACCTCCTTTCTCTGCAAATCTCACAATTCCAAACTTCCACAATAAAACAGGCAAATCCAAATTAGACTTAGACTTCTTTATTTGTCATTTTGTATGCACAGAGTGCATAAAAAATTAGTGCAGATAGGCATTTGTGCAAAAATGCGCTATTTCCTTCGGTTGGGAATAGAAATGAGATGAACTTAAAGGGCTAAAAGTTGAACGTTCAGCACCATTTGCTGCCCGATAATGTGCAATAGGTGCAGAGTTCGGTTTGTGGATCAAAGGTTCAACAGTCTGATGGCAGTGGGGAAGAAGCTGTTGCAGAACCTGGTGGATCTGCAGCGGATGCTGCGGAACCTCTTTTCAGAGGGCAGCAGGGAGAACAGTCCATGGTGGGGGTGTGAGGGGTCTTTGATGATATTACAGGCTCGGGACACACNTCCCTAGAGGTGGCTTGTCCCAATTGGGGTCGAGAGGGGTGCTTGTGCCTATCTCCACCTGTTTACGGGCGAATGGGGGGTACACCCTGGACAGGTTACCAGTCCATCGCAGGGCAACACAGAGACAAACAGGACAAACAACCATTCACACACTCATAGAATGCAAACCCAACTTTCCATTGTCATAGATGAATAACGATAGTTCAGTGGGTGAAATGGACGTACAGAGAAGTTCAAATCCCATCAACACCTCCTTTCTCTGCAAATTTCACAATTCCAAACTTCCACAATAAAACAGGCGAATCCAAATGAAGCCACGAATTGACGTAAACTCGGGGATGTTGCATCATTTGGTTCTGGCCTGTACTTTTGTCACTCCCTGAACTTGACATACAGACCAGCCCACTGGTTCACTGGCCCAAGAACATGAATAGAGGTAGATGTAACCTTACAGGTTTGTCTTTGGTTTATTTTTGTCATAAACTGGACAGATGGATCTAGTATTCAAGGTTAGACAGACAGTGGAAAAGTTCAAAACGTTAATTAACAAAAAAACATGACAAAACAAAAGCGCAGAGCTGTGGAACTGCGGAGCGCAACGGCTGCACGGGGGGAGGTGGGGAACCGCCCAATCACTGACACTCTGGAGGGAGAACCGCAGGTAAGTGACCACAATCATCTGACGAGAGACGATTTTTCATGTGAGTCACTTACCTGGTTCAACAGTAGGAGAGGGAGCAGGTGAATGAGATGAATGATAATTAGAGAGCGGGGCGGCGACGGCAGGTGAATGAAGTGAGTAATCAATGTCAGCTATCAGGGCAGATCATGACAGTGTTACTTAAACATCACAAGACATAAGATGATATAATACACAAGCTGATGTTATCTTTGTAATATCTCACAAGATCTATACCATTAACAATTAAAATTGAACTACACTGTAATAATCTGCCTTATACCAGGTTACAATAGAATATGAAGGTTATGCAAAGTTTTACATAAATGTCTTGAGAAGGGAATTATGAAAGCAGTGGGGGACAGTGCCTTTAAAAGGTACATAATATCCTGGGGTTAAGCTACCATGCTGTGCATTATGCAGCCACTGACTTGATTTATTGTTGCCACTGTTCTGCAATGCAATTATGATTCTGAGTCAAAGAGCAGGAAGAAGAAAAATAAAAAGACCACACCCTGCATATACACATTTCTATGGTGAGTTTTATAATCTGGAGGAGACTAAGCAGTTAATCAAAGCCATCAGTGAACTAGGTTGCTCTCAAGAGCTTGAAATAACGTCTTTGGTGTCAGCAGTATTGCTTTAATATGTCTCGATTAGACGCCCCTGCCAGCTCCCAGTATGTCTGCTTGCTCGCTTGCTGTCTGTCTGGGGACTGCAGATGGCATGAGGGGCTGGAAGAGAGTGTGAAAAAGGAGAAAAGGCAAAGGGTGAAAGTGAAAGAGAGGCGGACAGTGGAGTGGTGAGGTGGGAGGATGTCTAGACAGATAGACACGGGCCGGACAGCAGGGAGCTACTGAAAACTGACAAGAAAGGGCAGAGCAAGAGGTTGGAGAAGAAACTGTGAAAATAGCCCAGGGACAAATAAAGACAAAGAGTGGGACAGACAGAGGAAGAGTAACTCATTGAAGTTAAAGAGCAGAGGCGCAGCGGAGAGCGGGGCTAATTTATTTAACCGTGTTGCCATGGGGAAAAACATCTATGATGAATGTGTGGTCTGATTATGAACCCTACTGCCTACTGTTCAACCAGCAGATACAACATGACAACCAGCCATCCCATGGGAGAAGGAAATACATTAGTAGAAAAACTTTGGACCAAAACCTTGAGATCTGTGAACTGCTGAGTAGGTCAGCTGCAGGGAGGACATCTGGGGCCTCATGCACAAAGAAACTGACAATGTCTTTGACAGGAGAACAAAAAGAGTTTGATAATCCAGGAAAACTTTGACCTGCTGTGAAGATTAGCAGAAGCAAATGTTTTCAGTCAACAGTGTCCAGTGGTGCTTCCAGAGGTTTTTGACTGGGGTGGTGGGAGATCTAAAGGGTGGAACGCCAAAACCAAAACCAATGATTGACTCTAAAGATGCTGTGATTATGAACTATTAATTTATCTATAATCTAACTGTAAAAAATAAACAATCACAGTAGATTTTTCCTCTAAATGATTTTAGTTCAGATAAATAATCAGAGAAGCTTAATGCACCAACATGAGCAGAGATTCTTTACACCTAAAAAACAGAATAAGAGGAAAAACACACGTTCACATGAGACATCAAACAGCATTTCCCAACTGCTGAAAAGTGCTAAAAAAAATTGGACGAATCAGATGGAACCTCCAGATCGACTAAAGAGGCTACATATGGTGGCTTTGAAGGTCCATTTTTTTTAGAGCATGTTTCATTTAAGTTGTACTTTCTGTGAAAGGAGCCAAGCAGTGAAATGGTCGCCATGCAAAAATTAGGACTCTCCAACAATCTGGTTTCCACGGCAGCAGTGTGGCTATATAAATAAGGCATTCATTTGTTTGATCTTCAGTAGAGGGTTTTATTTTTCAACAAGAATTTATCAGTGTTTACTGGTATCTGGATATATCTGATTGCATTAATTGTAACTGTTTTCACTCTTCATTGGTTTTAACTTCTTAAAACATGCAAATTGAACCGGACGAACGAGTCCGCCCCTCATTCAGATCAATTTGCATGTTTCCTAAGCAAAAAACAAGGCTTTGTTTTTGATCCAATCTATAAAACCTCAAACACAACACAAACTCGGACATTTTGAATTGAAAAAGTTTCCTGGATGGGAAGCAACACATCCTCAAACTTGGAAACAAAGTCTAGTTGATTGTTTTTTTTTTTTTCTTTTTTGGAATGACTTTGACCTGAATGACAGAGAATCTTCACCAACATTTATTGATCAAAATAAATAGATATATAGTGATGAAGTTTGGCCGTATTGTCCGGCCCTACTGCATTATTAACAACATCTATGGTAATGTTTATTTACCTTTCTGAATGATTACCCTTTCAAATCAGAGCTTCTGCTTTGCTGCCATTACTGCATGAAGTCATTATAATCAATAAATATCCAGTGTTTTTTCTTTCTATATTAAACTAACTCTGATGTTTTGCTTTAAATAGAATTGTTGAAGAATGCAATAACAGACAGCGGCTATTATATTTCAGTTATTTTTAAGACCTTCATCTAACAACACTGCACCTGTATTATATTTTGAAAATGAATGGTTTCGATGAAAAACTTAGCAGTTATGACCTTTTACAAGGTTGTGTGCTCAAGAGTATCAAAAGCTGTGCTGAGATCTAGAAACAAAAACATTGAACATTTTCAAAGGAGTCTGCGTGATTGCTGCCTTTGAGAGACAGACAAAAAAAAAAAAGTATATATCTTAAACCTGTAAGAGCCAAGATCTGAGATGGGTTTCTACAACTTTTTCCAATATTTTACTGAGAGGAGGGAGCTTTGATAAAGATTAAGATCTAACCAGGATCAAAGTTTGGTTTCTTCATTATCTGATTAACTTCCACCTTTTTTGAACGCCTTTTGAACGATTCCAAAAAATATTTTGGATGCCCTGATGCTATCTGACATATTAGGAAGTCAATAAAATGGCTGCCTTCCTGTCACTTGCCCAAGCTGACTTTCAAAATGAAAGACTCCACTGAACTGAGACTAAGGCTGTGCTCAAACTGCATTCATACAACTTAAGTTTCCCGCATGTGCAGTAGAGGACGTAATGACGTCACAAGCCAGCTTGCTCTGTGTTTATGGAAGTAAATATAGATGGTACACTGCAAAAACAATCCAGAAATAAGTAAAAAAATTCTTAAATTAAATATTTTTACCCTTAATTTGAGCAGGTAAATAAGATGATCTGCCAATGGAATGAGTATTTTTACTCTTAAAATAAGATAGTTAGATAATATTTACTTGAAATAAGACAATAAAATTGTTTTTTCTTATTTTAAAAGGAAATTGTCTTGTTCCATTGGCAAAGTGTCTTATCTCCTCAATTCAAGGAAAAACGCACTTATTTTAAGAAAAAATAACTTATTGAGATTTCTACTTTTTGCAGTGTAGCGCTGGAGCTCATCTAGCGATCTTTCCCAACCTTAAAAATACAATATTTTCTAAATGGTTAAAAATAAATACTGATCTCCATGCGCTATGCATCATCCTCCGTCATGGTTGTTGTTTGTCTTGCCGCTTCTGTGTAGCAAGAATAGTGACCTATGTAGCATTAATGGCGTTCAGGTCAGATGAATGCGACCTGGCTGTTCAGACACAGGTCACATTCGAAAGAGATTTGTATCGGATTCAGGACCACATAGCCATGTGGCCAGGGTCGCTTTGTAAAGAATCAGATTGCCATAAAAAGATCAGATAGAGGCTGCATATTGGCAAAAAAAATCTGATTTGGCTCAATTCACACTGCTGTGTGAATGTAGCCTAAATTAGCATGAAGTAGTTGAATTATTACAGCTCAAAGATGTAACATCCAGCGTGATTTCAGAGGAAAAGAGAAGCGATTTGGTGTGTGGACGTCTGACTCAGGGCGCTGTCAACAGGACAAACCATGTAGAAATAGACTAATGTTGGACACCAGGAAGGTAAAGATAAAAAGAGTTATTAATATATAAAACCCTGACAAATGAAGGCTGATCCAGAGCAAGGTAATAGATGAATGCTGGAAATACTGACTGATTCAATTAATATATTCAGAGATTAACAAACTCTCTGTTTAGCAGTTTTGACCTTTTTATTTAGAAAAGGCAGGGGTCAACGTTAAGGATTTAACGTTGACCCCTTGCCCAAAGGGCAAGTGACTTTCACATTTCATTTGCCCAGAAACAATTTTTACTTGCCCAGTATAATGTCTGATAAATATAGTTCCTAATATTCATTTTTGTATATATATCAATGAAATAATGTTTATTTTTTAAATGTTTTTTGTAATTCAGTATTTTTGAAGTTTCCAGGTTCCTGGTGTGTATATGCATGCGTCAGATAATGAACTCAAACCTCCATTACCGTGTTAACATGCTTTTCAATCCTTTCTGCACATTCTTTTCTAACTAAACTTTGCTTTAAACTGTTGTGTGCTTGGAAAAATATAAATTGTAATGTTAAAAATCTAAAAAAAAACTTGACAGGTTAAAAACTTAAGATAAATCACAAGACAGAAGTCAATGTCACAAATTAATAACTTTTATTTTAGAGTCACGGTATGTTTATACAAGATGATACTATTAATATAATGTGACTTTTCTAGAGAATCATTATACATAGTTATTTTATTCAGGGTTTCCACAGTCTGACATCATTTCAGATTTCCCTGACTTTTAACTGACTCAGGATTAGTTTTCCCTGACAAAATAAATGCAGCTGTTTGTTGTTTTGTTAACTACATCAAAATTACCACTAGGTGGCCAAAAATCACACCATCTGGTAGAAAATCACCCGGCTTTTTCAAATCACGCGAGAATGTGTACAAAACAACAAAAATGGCGCCGGCAACGCTTCTGGGTGGTTTTCATCGAATTTTGGTGATTTTAAAGTAATTTTGAGAGATAAATAATTTTTTTTGCGATCATTGCACTTGCCCGGCAGGCAAATGCAATGAAATTTGTACTCTCCCAACAATAAAAACTACTTGCCCCCGGGAGATCGGGCGATGGTTAACATCAAGCCCTGAAAGGGGTAAAACTGAAGGAAGGAGCTGTGTTCTCATTTAAAAAAGAAACCAAACCAAACCAGGGAACGACTCAGGCAATAAGCCACGATCAAACCCCTGTTAATTAACTGGTAAATGGCTTGAGATATGAAGGAGGCATCAGCAGCTGGAAGAAAGTTGGTAGTAAAAGTTAAGGAACAATGCTGATCACAGCATTTGGTGTCCTGCTCTTTGCAACATGTTTGCAGTGTATGTATAATGACACAACTGCTTTCCTCAGCAGGGAGGTTTTTCCATATGAGCCAGCAGGTACCTACTGTCTCTGCTGCACTAGGAGAAAATAAAAATGTACACATGTTCTTAGAAGAAAGTCATGAGAACGCATAAAACAAAACGATGAGAAAGGAAGTGACAGAAAGTGGTGGCGGGTCATAACTCCCTGATTACACAAACGGTCATTTGAAAAGAGATTTTAGAGACACTTGGAAGTATTTTGTGTATTTCTCTGCTGCTTCTCTTCCCTGCTATCCTTTAAATCTCTCTTTTTATCTCATCTCTCTTCAGTCCGCTTTGTTCCCTCCATTCCCTGTAGAGAGACACATCTACCTCTGTGCTCATGTGTCCCGCAGCATGCTGCCAGCGCAGAGAAGGGAACAAGGACAGGCTACAGGGGAGAAATCATATACAAAGGCATACGCAGAATCAGGCAGCCCAATGAAGCTTCCTAAAGCAACCTTTCCCAGAACACAGCTTGCAGACTTGAAGACATGACTTTATTTGCAGATAACTAGGTAAAAACAACAACATCAAACAGTGAAAAAAATCAATGGCCAAACTTCAGGACACCAAAGGAAGCTTAATTAGGTTTAATAGCAATCTCTCTATAATAATGCCAACTGGCTTTATTTGGGAAGTAACAATGAATTTAGCTCATGAAGCCAAAAAAGCGACAATGCTTCCTTCTGATTAGGAGCAGATAAAATTGCTGAGTAGTGGCCTGCAGCAGCGCAGTGGCTTCTCAGTTATTTAAAGTACAGCTGAACCCTATTTAGTGAATAAAGGGTTGCTTGGCCTAGAGAAAAATGTTGACGGCAATGGCAGCACAGGACAGACTCTCACAAGGGGCTGACTGCACTTCCTGAAAACATTGGACTCGCGTGGCAAACCACATCAGACAGAGAAACCAAAAGGAAACAGTGCAGAAGAGGATCAAACAGAATAGCCTCCGAGCTACGCTAAAGGCTAACACTGAGAGACCCATTCTTTTTCCTGCACTGTTGCTATTAGCTATCCTAAAATTCGGTAGATGGCATCATTACCTGATTTGCATATTTAGTCATGCCACGTTGAGGTATGAGAGTGATATATGAACATTGGTAGGGCAGAATGTGTTGATAAACACTCTGAATATCCCTAAAAACTATAAATAATGTCATGTTACCATTAATAGTATTCATGAGCTCACAGCGTTGGCAAATAATCGGGCTGAAAACCAATAATATTCAACTTTAAACCTCTGCAATGCTCCTTTAAGAACAACTCTTTCAGATTTGGTTTTGCCCTTTAAAGCCGTAGGATATTTTCAATAATTGCACGCAGCTACAGCTCAAACTTTACGATGAAACCGCAGGGTTTAAAAGTTCACAGCTCACAATGTAAGTTCTCACACTGTGTGGGCGCAAGCTCTGATGCGATCTACCTGCTCACACTGTACGTCTAAAAACCACATGTAAGCCCAGATAGATGGAGCTGGTCGGACTCATCAATCTGGAAGTAGAAGAAGAACTCCCCTATTTGCATATGCGCAGTGAGCGAGGTTCTGATAAATTGGCTCGTAGACATTCGTATATCACATGACACAGCAAGCATGATGAGGCTGAAACGTGGCCCGATAGAAAAATTCTCGCACGACTGGAGAATCGTCCCAAAAAGGGCAAAAAAATCGGGCAGTTTATGCATAGGTTAAGTGGTTTTATCCTTGAGCACCACTACGAACTTTGGTCCCTGCCTCACTGCTGTGAACCCCAGCCTGGTCTATAGGAATTACAAAGGGACAGAAAACTGGTTACGACTTTTCCTTTGACATCAGTGTTGATTCTAAAAGAAGAACCAGTATGGAACAGAACTGGTACAGTTATCCACATTTGCCCTGCTTGTCATATCAACCTGCAAGAGAGATTTGCATTAGCTAGTGTTACAATGTTAGGTGAGAAGCTAAAAACGGCCAGTTTTGTAGTTTCTTCAAAAGTCCTTCAAAAGGCACCTGGCTAATTGTAGCCCAGTGACAGGAACCTTCTCATTTTATCTAGCATCAAGCCCTCAGTTTTACTTACCTTTCACCTTTTTCTCTGTCTACCCTCTAATTAGAGATGCTCCATATCACAACATTCTTCAATGGCATTACTGTAGCTAAAAGGAATAATGTTGATTGTGATCGAGCCACACTTTCATGACACTTTCTTTATAATTACCTACTTTAAGCTGTCAGCTATCTTGCCAAACATATTGTTGGTATATCAGGGTACAGCTGACAGTTTCTGCCAAATACTGGTCACACTAGTCATTTCATAATTGTCATATTTTACACTAATATTGTGATAATGACAGTAATTCAATACATTCGGCAACATGAGTATTTATGTATTTCACACCAGCCTGAGCCGTACATCTTTGCTGGATTGTAGATCTGTTTCTAAGTATTTTCACACCTCAGCCATCGCCTGTAAACCTACTGAGGTTTCTCTGTATTCCCTGTTTTCAGTCTGTCTACCTCACGTACCTAGTATGATAGGGTTTTCAGGATCCGGGTCTAGGTGCCTTTCTGTAGGGGTCAGTGGAGAAAAGAAGTGTATCCGCAGTATAATTTACCAGACTATTTCAGGGAAACCTGTCCCCTTCAGCAAAACATCTTTAAAAACGTTGTCCGAAGTTTCCCCAATGCCCCTTTTAGTCTTTAGCTGATCTCTGTCTAACATCTCGGGAGCTTTCAGTCACCTAGAAAACCCTCACCTGTAATATGGTAGCTAGTCCACTATGGGGTAAGTCTAAGTTTGAAAATAAACGTTTAGAAATGGATAAGTTGTATTGCTCCTTGTTGTCTAATAAATTTGCTTGAAACAAACTTTTTCATCTCTGAGAACACAAGCTAAGAAACTATAAATAAAAGTAACAAGATTACAACTTCACATCATCACAGTTATGCTATACTCTGCCTGAAAACAACATTTCAGAAAAGAAACTTTCGATTCGACATTTGTTCAGTACTTGTATTTTTGCATGTATGAGATGAAAACAAGGAGCAAATAAAAATCTTACATTAATTTCAATTTGTCAATTCACATTGACAAACTCAACTTTGTATGTTATATTGCCCTGTACCCACACCCGTCACACCTACCCTGCATCCATGCATCCTAGAGAAAAAATTGATTCAATGAATTAATTCAAATTTTTGTTGCAGGTAATTTTTTTTATTTTTTTATAACGGCTCATCTTTGGCTCCTACTCTCAGGTTGCAGTTTGGCTTGTGACAGCATCACACGAAACAGCAAATGACGTCATAACTACAGGTGAGCTGTATAGCAACACCAGTGAAATAAATGCTGCTGAAGATTCCCAGTCATGTAGGTCATAGTCATTCCAAAGTAAGTAAAAGTGAAAAAGTAAGTAAAAGTGAAAAAGTAAGTAAAAGTGAAAAAGTATGTGCTCCAAAAACTACTTAAAGTTATACTAAAAGTATAAAGTAACCTTAAGAAAAAACAGCCAGATGCCACTATATGAATTGAAAGCTCAATTTTTCGAGTATTTGAAAAAAATTCTTTGAGATAGGGCCAAGGATGAGCAAGGTCTTGTTGGTCTCCATCTCCCAATACGCCTGTGTCTGACCTTTCAGACATTTCAACATCTTTTTCTGAATCCTACATTGTAGCATGGCATAGACAATTCACATTAGCAGTTTGAAAAACACCTGCTTGCTTCTAAGGATTTCCTTTAGCTAACCAATGAGTGTTTGCGTTAGATGACTCTTCCGATTACACAAATTTTCACTAGATGTGGATGGAGCCAATGATCTGCATTGGATGGAGCACATGACGGGAAATAAATATTTATTAACATTAAACCGAAGCCAAGAGTAACGAGTAACGTTTGTTTTTAAAAAATGTAAGGAATAGAAAGTACAGGTACTTGTGTGGAAATGTAATGAGTAGAAATCAGAAGTAGGAAGAAAAATAAGTAACAGAGTAAAGGATAGGTACCTAAAAAGTGTACTTAAGTACAGTAATGAAGTATTTTTACTTTGTTACTTGACACCTCTATATGATGACATGTATTTTGTTGCTTAGCAGAATGCATTACTACCCAAACAAGTTTAGTAGGAGTTCAGTTCAGTTACATGAATGAGCTCCTGCCATGAAAGCACAAATGGTAATGAATAGCGACTTCTAAAGATTAGCAACACAGGCGACGGGGGTGGACGGGTGGGTTCGTGTGTGAGTTTTTTCAGATTCGGCTGTATTAGAAGAAATGGGGTTGTGTATTAAAATGCATATTTTAAAACAGTCACACAAGGTTCCCGGTCCATATAGCTAACAAGCTAGCTGTCAACAGAAGCACGGTTAGCGATAATGTGGCGCATTAGTGAAACCGCCAGTCTCTCCGGGATGAACAAACCCGCACAAACCATCAAACCGAAGCCAAGAGTAACGAGTAACGTTTGTTTTAAAAATGTAAGGTATAGAAAGTACAGATACTTCTGTGAAAGTGTAATGAGTAGAAGTCAGAAGTAGGAAGAAAAATAAGTAATGGAGTAAAGTATAGGTACCTAAAAAGTATACTTAAGTACAGTAACAAAGTATTTTTACTTTGTTACTTGACACCTCTATATGATGACATGTATTTTGGTGCTTAGCAGAATGCATTACTACCCACACAAGTGGGAGTTCAGTTCAGTTACATGAACGAGCTCCTGCCATGAAAGCACAAATGGTAATGAATAGCGACTTGTAAAGATTAGCAACACAGGCGACGGGGGTGGACGGGTGGGTTCGAGTGTGAGTTTTTTCAGATGCGGTTGAATTAGAAGAAATGGGGTTGTGTATTAAAATGCATATTTTAAAACAGTCGGACAAGGTTCCCGGTCCGATAATGTGGTGCATTAGTGAAACCACCAGTCTCTCCGGGATGAACAAACCCACACAAACCATCAAACTTCAGCTAAGAGACAGCTAAATGTAGCCGGATCTTTTGTGCAAAGCACTGGATATGACAGGAAAGGAGCAGGTTTGCTTTGTGCATAGTGATAAAAATGGTGCCCCATTTATATTTATTGCTTTCTTTAATAATTGGGGGGTTCAGAAAAAAAATTGTAGGTTGAATTTGTTAGGAATCCAGTTTGTGTGGGTTGTGTTTTTCTCTTCCTCCACCACCAGGTTATGCCCTCTTCTCGTTGGTCCTCTCGCACACCTGCGGCTGGTTGGTTGGTGCAAACTGGATGTTTTTGGCCTTCTTCCCCTGAAAGGATTTTTTGAGTCTCACACTGAGCAGGGGATTAACCTTCACAAGTTCCGTTTAAGACCTCCTGGATTCCAAGTGACAGTCCGCTCCATTGTACCTCAGGAACCAATCAAATTAAAACCTGTCCGCCCTCCAAAGAGTTCCTCCCTCTGGTTAACCCACACAAGACTGGATTCTGGTTTAGTCTACTAACGTGAGTCCTGTTTTCTCTGTTTCTCCAAAGTCATCGCTCAAAGTTCCCACAGACCCTGAACTAACCTCTGATACTTCCCTTCCTACTTCCAGTTCCGGTTCACCAGTTAACTGAGTTTCCTGAATCCAACCCCGTTCATCTCCTCAATAAACCTGTTAAACCTTTACCCTGGTCTCTCTGAGTGGTTTACTGCATGTGGGTCAGATCCCTTAAGAAAATCATGACAGGATTGAAAATAAATAAATCTGAGATTTTATTTTCAGGCCATATCACCCAGCCCTACTGCATGCGTTGGTTTTCACGTTCTGTTGGAATAGCTCAAGGCAAGAACCGATTTTAAATTATGAGACCAGCTTAAAAATTTGCCTAATTAAAGCCAGAGGGGCTGTGATAGTGTAGCTGATTCAGAAGCACTTCGGCCTTGCGGCAATAAAGACTGGGTTTGAATTTCGACATTAAGTTTGATTGTTTTCTTCAAAGGTTTTCTCTGGGTACTCCGACTTCCTCCCACAGCTGTTGGGATAAATGGTGCCTCTGAATCCCACCTTAGGTATGAGTGGGTGACCAGCAGAAACAATGTGAGGTTTTCAGGTAGCGGCTTTACAGAGAGAACCAACATTGTGTGAAATGGCCTGAGTTTGTGCTTCTGAAAACGATTTCTCTACCATCAGAAACAAATCAAGTGTCTGTTTGTGTTAAGGTTTAATTTACCAAGGTACACCTCACTCCTGCACTGCTTCTTTAATGGCTGTTTTATTGAAAAAGTTTGAATTCATATTCAGCTTAGCCAAGCTTAGCTGAGCCGTTCCTGCTGCAGTGTGACACTTGGCTCACCCAGATATGTCAGCTGTAGAGTAATTGCACATGCAGAGCACGTGCTTCTGTCACCAGCAGAGTGGTGAGAACAGAGAGAAACTATTCAGGTTTCCATCCTCTTTGCTGTGACACCGCAGGCGAGTGTGGAGCATGTTGTAGTTTTCATTAGGTACACATTCAAAGAATTAACATTTTATAAAGTAATCCATCACAAACTGCACTAACATGCCTCAAAACAATTCCTAGCTCTGATTACTAAAACTATCAGCAAAGTTCACAAGCAGGACCAACCAAGAGAAAGATCTTTCAAATGTTGTACCTCAGATTGGGATTTTATTTTAAGTTATTCAGAGTATTGGACTGAACAGCAGGAGCTCTGACTCTAGGTTGGATATTGAAAACTAATGACCCTCTTGTGCCACAAAGCCCTGAGATCAATATGAAACGGAGATGCAAGGTGGATTAAAGATGAACCCCAGGATCAGACCGGTAAACCCTGTTTTAAAGGAAAAGTCAGGTCATATTCAGAATTCAAACTTCTAAAAGTACTTTGAATATGAAATTATTAGATACTTAGATAATGTGCTTTACTGGAGGCATCCATGTTTATCAAAGAACACTACTGCCACCTACTGGTTTGTGAAGTCACGGTGCGGTATCGGCTGTTGATCAAGTCCCAGTGCTGTATCTGGTGTTTGTCACAACGCGCTATTATCCATAATGGTGACGACCAATGCACTAAGCTAAGCAGAGACAAATGGATGAATGAGGTGTTTTTTCTCTGGCCAGAAGTTCGATGGAATGTATTCCAACATCCAGCTGCCATGCATGTGGGCATTGTCAGTTTCACTATAGCTCTGGTGAATTTCA